>NC_044003.1:22474486-22701986 GCF_902150065.1 Myripristis murdjan
CACATCTACCTAATGATGACACCAGCCATTCCTTGTTTGTTTTTTTGTTTTTTTTTCTGTTTTATGGCGTATTGTCATATTTCCTCTGCTGCTGTCACATGAAAATCACAGATCTCTACCTCGTCTTCTCTCCTTTGACTGTCTTTTACATATGAAATCACAAAAATGAGGACTGTTGAGACTCAGTTGACAAAAAAAAAACATGGAAAAAAGCATGTCATTTATAAGCCAGCCACCCAATTATGAAAGACTCAACCATCAAATGATGTGCTTGATTCCACTTTTTTCTGTCCATTGCGCCTAAACGGTCCTAACTGAAATGAGTCTCAAGACAGATTCATGTGGCTCCTGCAATTTTTTTCGAATGCCTCTGCGTGCCCGTTTGAATTGTTGTGCGCCTGAGGCCGATACAGTAATGAAGGAAGATATTTGGTCATTTCCCCACATCCATATCCGCTTTGTGGTCCTACTTCTGACTAACCACCTCTCTTCTGCGTGTCGTCAACGCAGGGAAAAAATGTTGTCGGATAGACTGAATCAAAGATGAGCCATAAGCAACTTGAATATTTAACAACTGCAATCGAGAGCTAACGAAGGATTCTAACCAGCTAAATCATGCAGATGATGAAGGCGTAAATGGGTATCTGAGTGCACGGAAAGACGAGAAAGGTAGATCACGAGAGATGGGGAAAGAGAGGGAGGCAGAGAGGAAGGAAAAAGAGGAAAAGAGGTGGGGATTAAATCAAAACGTGCGAGCAAAACATAAAGCTGAGAAAACGGAAGCGATAAAAAGGGGTAGAAAGAAGGTGTGGAGGAAATAGGACGGTCGACAGCCAACATGAAGTGGGGCTCCTTCTTGGCTGCTGTGGTTCCAGCTAAAAAACACTCTTTTCTCATTAATGGACAAATTAAGGGAAGACTTGTTGTATGGCAGTAGAGTTGATTGAGCCAATGGTATGGTTTTGTCTTCACTCGCACAGACAGTGCATTCTGCCGAGGGCCCGGCCTTCATTAAGAAGAATTTACGAGGAGAGAAGTGTGCAGATTTGAAATGTATAAGCTGGCGGTTAGCGAGCTGCGTGAGGAGAAACCACCTCTTAAACCCCCGACTAGCACTGGCTAGCCGAGGCGGTCGACGTATAACAGCGCCGTGTGTAACGTCGGCGCCGCATCCGTGCCGTCGCAACTTCAGCCGCTGCTTAGAAATGAGCCATGCACGGATAGCGCCGTGGTCTCCCGCCTCGCTTCTGTGTGTCACATTTCCGCGAACGCCGCGATGCCGCCGCTCCCAGCTCCGTCTTTGCACTCGAGCTGCACAGCGACTTTCTCCGGAGGGCTCGAACGCTGTGGAAGAGAGCGGCTGGCCCGAGAGACTCCACTTAAATAAACCCTTGACGATTTTGATTATTGCAGCTTTAACTCTTTAACTTTTAACTCGGTTCCTTCGATTCCCTTTTACCCGCCATCTTTCCCTCTGTAATCGCTCTCTTTCATCCTCTCCCCAGTTTTGCTCCTCTGTCTTACATCTTCTCGCAACCACAAGCACCAGTGAGTGTCATCCATCACCTTCCTCAGCGTCACACGATAGACAGCAGAGCCAGCTAGCACCCCCACACACACTCACACACATACACACACACACATGCAGGCAGAGGCATAAACCTATGCATGATCCCACACGCACACACACTCACACACACACACATCTATGCAGGCACTGGGACCAGTTAGCAGTGAATGGCGATGAGTCAGGCTTAGAGACATGCCACAGAGAGCTTAGCTAATGCACTTTCTGGAGCTCCCTTTTTCTTCTCTTTCTCGATCTCTCTGTCTGTCTCTCTCTCTCTCTCCCTCTTTCTCTCTTTGTTCTAGAGGCTGAGCCAAGAGCCATAGCTCTTTACTGACAGAGAGGTCTTTCCAGTTATTTTTCACGGCGTGTCCCCTGTGCCCTGGGATAGCTTGCCTCATGGCAGTAACACACTCCCTTCGTCTGCTACATGAGAGCTTCTTTCACTCACTTATTGTTGTACAGCTGGGCTCGCTCATTGTGCACGTATGTGTGTGTGTGTATGTGTGTGTGTGTGTGTGAGTGGTTAGAGATACCTGATCCCTTTTATTGTTCATTTGACCCGCATCCCAGAAGGCATGAGGGTCAGGGCGGAGTACCCGGATACCTCGTACAGGTGCCTTGGTGTGTACGTGAGCGAGAGAGAGGAGGAGAAACAAAGAGCGAAGGAGAGAAGGGTTAGAGTGTCTGACCCGTGTGTGTGTGTGTGTGTGTTGTAAGTGTGTGTGTTTGTGCGAAAGAGAGGGAGAGAGCGTATTCTTGGAAGATGCTCCCTCCATCCCACACACTTTTCAACACACATATTAGGGAGCACTGTTTCTTTAAATCCTTTCCCTGGCTTGTCAGGCATTTCAGCTGGTCATACTCATATTGGCTGCAGACGCACACAAACACACACACACACACACACACACACACACACACACACATGTGCATGGTTAGTCGGCCGAAGCTGGTTTGAGTTAGCATGGAGCCAGTCACACTGTGTGAGAGCCTTACCCCCTGCCTGCTACTGCCACCCTCCACAGTCTTCCTCTCTCTCTCTCTCTCTCTCTCTCTCTCTCTCTCCCCCTCTCTCTTCATCTCTCTCTCTCTCTCTCTCTTTCACTGCATATGTGTGACAGTCTCTGCACTCCCCAGCCCATACTTTACCATCCACACTCCCTATTCCCTTTGGTGCAAGACAGACAGACACACACATACACACACACACACACACACACACACACACCCCTACACGCTTACATACACTCTTGATCCGCATGGCCTCGCGCCTCCTGATTAGCCCCTGTGATGACAAACAAGCCGTCGGAGTGGAGGGGAGCGGAGGTGAGAGAGATGGGAGGTGTGAGGAGGAGGAGGAGGAGGGAGAGGGGGAGGAGGAGGGGAGCACAGGAGAGGGTGGGGGCAGCGGGTGAGGTGAGGAGGCTGGGACCCCTGGGGACCCCGAGATCACAGCCATGCTAATGAGGAGCTGCTTTGCCAGCACCAGAGGTGTCAGCTAACCCCTGACAGGTGCACACACACACACACACACACACACACACACACACACGTACTCCCAGGGCATGTGCTTGCATGTATGCATGTGTATGTGTGTGTGTGTGTGTGTGTGTGTGCAGAGTGGGCAGGGGATGGCAAGGCAGGGGCGGGGGTGGGGAAGAGGGGGGGTGCAGGTTTTGGGTCCCAGTGGCCTAGCCTGCGGGTGGCTTTGTTCTGTATGCTAATCTGTCACCGTGGTGCTCTGTCGCCCTTGATGGAATGTTGGAGCGGTACAACGAACCTGAACCCCAGGAATGCTGCAGTACACACACACACACACACACACACGCACTCATACGACACATAACAGCTCTTCTGGTGTCGGAGTCGCCTCCTTGTTAACAGCAAGAACATGCAATATGTCTGTATTGGTGCATAAACAGAGTCTTATTATACTCACATTATACCTTAAAGCTCAAAATGCTGCAAGCTCTGGTTGTGATAATTTTTTTTTCAGCCTGTCTGATGCAGTACAGATTACCTATACTGTTAATGTCGTATACAAGAGAGGATATGGTGGAGGGTATGGTGGGCTGGCTTCAAATGCCACCTAATTTTACTCGGGTTTTGAGTCCAGTTGCCATTAGTGAACATGCACTGCTATCCTCATTATGAGTCCACAAAGTCATTCTCCCAATCGTTATAAATAGAAAATATCAAAGTTGCCCGTCAGTGATAACATCACAAAGTTGAATTTTGTCTTGTGAGATTTGTTATTGCTCTGTGGTTTTATTGCATCTCCCTCTAGACAACAGCATCAGATAAAAAACCCCAAAAAATGTAAGTGCAACATAAATGGAGAGAGCTCATGCATGGAAAATATAGATTGAATTGTCCCAGGACAGAGGAATAGCATATGTGGATTCTTAAATTACTGTAAGCACAAATTCCCATGTCTGCACCGTGCGCCTGATGTCTATTTCAATCCCTCCAACCTCACACCAACATTTCTGCACTGCCCATATGCGAACAGTCAATACCGTGGCTCCCCTTCGCTCACTGGCATTTTGTTTGTACTTTTTAAGGCAAAATAATGGCTATAAAAGGCAATCTGGAAAGAATAAAATCTGATGTAAAGCTCAGATCTGAGTCCCCGAAGACTGGGTTAATTGGCCCGGTGGTTTAGTAAAAAAATCCAACCCAGGAGAGAAGGAGAGTGTTATTATTGGCCCACCTCAGCTCCACGCATGTGCCAATGCTTTAATAACTTCCTCCAGGCCTCCTGGCCCTTAGCCTGCATTTTGGGTCAAAGAGCTGCCCTCCTAAGCTGGTCTCAGGTCTGCATTGTGTTCTTCCCCATCATGGGAAGGGCTGCCAGGCTGGGTGCCTATTTTTTTTTTTTTTTTTTTTTGCTTCTCTTTTTTTTCTAGTTAAGGGGAATTTCATCAAACAAGCAAGGTTCACAAGCTGTTGCTCTGATAGCACAATGGCATAAAAACATGTGATACATATATAGCATAATATTAAATCTCTCTGTGAATCAGTTTCATTTCCTTTAACCTCCCATCTCTGTCACATTCACTTAACAGAGAAGGTGGTGTGTGTCTGTGTGTGTGTGTGTGTGTGTGGGATGTGCCAGAGTAAATTGGGCCATTAGGTCCAGAATCAGTGGATGTGTGTAGAGGCAAATGTAACTCCTCTAACTGGGAGCTGACCTTGGCCGGCAGCGGCCGAGGGGTCGCCGCCTGCATGTCGAGCAGACGACTGTAATTACTACAAACTGAAGCATGACACGGCCCACCGTGATTCTTTAATGAAGGCTTTTATTTGCTGGAGCACTGTGCAGCAACATCCACACTCTCCCAGCATGTATATGTGTGTATGTGTGTGGTGTGTGTTATTGAATGAAATGTATACTTGTGTATGTGAGCAGTTGAATAGAGTGAGGATGTATGTAACTAAACGTGTCGATGGGTGTGTGTGTGTGTGTGTGTGTGTGTGTGTGTGTGTGTGTGTGTGTGTGTGTGTTTGCAGCTCGTGGCGGAGGCTGGCTCCCATGTAAGGGTGCATGTTTCTTGATGGGGACTGATTGGTGATTTCACACCATGACACTGTCATTATAACATTTCCTTGTGATTGGCTCATTTACATATACTTCCTCCTCTCTGATGTTCTCCCTCTATCTATCTATCTATCTATCTATCTATCTATCTATCTATCTATCCTCAATTTCTTTCCCTCTGTTTAATTCTCGCCCTTGCATTCTCCCATTTACCATCCTTACCATCCTTTCTTTTTCCCTCCCTCTCTCTTTTTATGCCCTCCCCCCTCCCCCCGCTTGCTTGTTTGGGAAGTTGATGAAATTTGTCTTTGGCCGTCATTAACCAGCAGCCATCAGCTGCCACTCTATTAGCTGCCACGCTTCCTTTAACAGCATATGGCAACGCGGTGTAAGATATGACAAGATGCAAATGTGTTGCTTTCGTGGTGGTGATGGTGCTGGGCCGGATGGCTGGGACGGGATGGGGGTGGGGAGGGTGATTGGGGGGCTTGTTCTATTGATGGGGCCATGTGTGCAGGCAGAAAATGCACAGATAGCTCTGCTTTCTGCTTTACATCCCTTTACACATAAATGAAAAAAATAAATAAATTGACAAATCGAGTGAGATCATCAATCCCACTCCCAATCTCATCTCTTCATTTCATATTGATCCCCCTGTGTTGATGAGATTATATAGCTCCCAAGTCTGGGGACCCCTCTTATTCCCTGGGGGCACGTAAATAGCCTCAATGTGTGTGTGTGTGTGTGTGTGTGTGTGTGTACCCAAGCACGTCTGGCCCTTAAAGTCCCTCCACCTCTCTTCTTACCCCCTCTCCTCCTCCTCCTCTTTTCCCGTTCTCCCTCTCCTCTCCATCCAAGCTGTTAAGCTGTCCAGCACACTGCTGCCAAGCGGCCGTGTGAAGCCTAGCCAAACTAAACACGGGCAGGCAGCCCGCCACTTGCCACACACACTCACACACACACGCACACACACACACACACACACACACACACACACACACACACACACACACACACACACACACACGCATGTTACCAACAGGAGTCAGGCCATGTCCCACCCCACACAAACAGTGAGAGTGACGGCTACACCAGAGCCCCCACTAATAGCAGAGAAAAACAGACAGAATCAGTAAATGAGCCCCTCATTAACTTTCTCTGACCCCATCTCCCCTGGGGCAAAGCCAAACCAATCACACCGCCAAATCAGCTTCCTGTACTAGACACTGATCCAACATCAGCTTTTGCTCATCTGCTCTGCACGGTGTGTCTCCACGAGTGTGTGTGTGTGCGTGTATCTGTGAGTGTATGGAAATGTACTGGAGGGAGAGATAGAGAAAAAAGTGGAAAGAAAGGGAAAGAAAAAAGTCAAGTTAAAAATTGACGGTTGTTGATTGTTCATGTATCTGCGTCTGTGTGTGTGTGTTCTGCATTCCATGACAATGGGTGGCTTTGAGGCAGTCAGCCATTTTAAGGGCTATATTCTTGATCACTTAAGACTTTGGGCTAGAGCAACTCCTCCCTTTTTTCCCCCCTCCGGGCTGCAGGCTTTGGGACCACCGTACCAACTTGACTCCGGCTGCGGTAGCCGCTGATGATAAAGTAGATGCAGATGCCTTTCAAGCAGATGCAGGCAGGCAGGCGTCACTGGAAAGGCAAGGCAACACGACCTCCCTCCTCAGTGCTAGCCTGCGTCGAATTAGATGAATCCAAACCTAGGCTTTTTTTTTTTTTTTATGGCTCGCACACAGGCTGACAAGCCCGTGCCACGCTGACTGATAGATTCATTTGGGATTATTAAGTCTCACCATTTAAAGGGGTAATTTGTCAATGGGTGACGTAGAGTTTGCGTATGTGTTTGTGTGAGCCTGTGTGCACCACATATTGCATTACTGTAGTTGTTATTGCACCAGTGATGTAGAGTCGTGTTTAATGTGGCTGCTGCGTTAAGACTGGGGGGATTTTCACTGTTTTACATATCATCTCCATCTCCTCTCCTGTCTCTCTCTCCTTTTGTCTGTCTCTCTCTTTCTCTCTAATGCTCGGTTCCACCCTCCCTCTTGCTTCCCCTCTCCTATGTTTCCGATTTTCCCATTGGTGCGTTTCTTCATGGCTGCCTCTGCTATCTCCATATGGAAATGACAGAGGCAGAGTAGACGAGATGGATCTGTATATTAAAGCCTAGCTGACATTAGAATTAGCATAATGTGTCGTGGCCTTAGGGCAGTACCTGCCATCTGCATTAGCCTGTAGACATGCAGACACACACACACATGCACGCACTGCCGTACACACAAAAAACAATTGCATACACACAGACACATCACATGGAAGAAGCTCACACACAATGCTCATATAATACCTCATAACTATTTCTTTTTAAAGACAGGGGGCACAATTAATTTCCTCAAACTGTCTCTCACAGGTTGTAAATGAAGTCAGATACTGTCAAGCAAGTTGATTTGAAACAGAGTGCAACCTAATTGTGATGCTCACTGCATAGTTAATGGGTACTTACAATACATGTCAAAGCCCACATTGGGCATTGCAGAAACACAAATAAAAATAATGGACTGAACACTGTCTTTCTTTCTTTTGGCCTCCAGATAAAGATGAGCCATCCAGCTACATCTGTACCACCTGTAAGCAGACGTTTACCAGCGCCTGGTTCCTGCTCCAGCATGCGCAGCACACCCACGGTATCCGCATCTACCTGGATAACCACCCAGTTAACTGCTCCCTCACTCCCCGCATGGCTCTGCCTCCACCGCCGGGTGCTGACGCCCTGCCCCGCTCCCCTCTCCCCACCTTCCTCGGAGACACCAGTAACCCATTCCACCTGCTCCGCATGGCAGCCCCCCTGCTCAGGGATCACCCTCCACCCCCGGGGTACATGGAGACCCGACTGCCTGCCACGCCGCCCTTCGTCAGTCCTCCGCCTCCTCCCAGACACCCCCTCGAGCGGCTGGGCCCAGAGGAGATGGGGCTGCTGTCCCAGCACCCCAGTGCCTTTGAGAGGGTGATGCGGATGACACCCATGGATCCTCCTTCCATGGACTTCTCCCGCCGTCTGAGAGAGCTGGCAGGCAACACAACCAATAATGGTGGGCCTACACCTCCCCTCTCACCCAACCGTGTGCCACCCATGCACCGCCTGCTCAGCCCCACACTCTTCCAGCCTGGCTCCAAGCCTCCGTCCTTCCTAACCTACCCCCCACCTCCACCCACCTCACAGGGGGGACCCGAATCCACTAGCCCTCCCGACGTCCAGGGCCAGAGCCAGGGCCAGGGGAAAGTCAAATCCTGTGAGTTCTGCGGGAAGACCTTCAAGTTCCAAAGTAACCTGATCGTCCACAGGCGCAGCCATACAGGAGAGAGACCCTACAAGTGTCATCTGTGTGACCACGCCTGTTCTCAGGCCAGCAAGCTCAAAAGGCACATGAAGACACATATGCACAGCAAGACCGGGTCTATGGGCAGTTCCCCAGAACAGGGAAGCAGAGGAGAAGGAGGAGAGGCTGAAGAAAAGTGTAGGGAAAGAGATGCAAGAGGGATGGTGTTAGATAATGAAGATGAGGAGGAAGAAGAGGAAGAAGAGGAAGAGGACGAAGAGGAAGAAGAGGAAGAGCTGAGGAATGGGAGTCGGCCAGATTCCAACATCAGTGAGGACTCTCAGGAGTTCGGCCAGAACAGGGAGAATGGCCCGAGACCATCTCCAGAGGAGAAATCCCTCAGTGGGGACAGAGTGACTGACAGTGGCGGGGTGGGCATCATGCATCCATACAACCACCTGGACAATCACCTGAGACTTAACCCGAGCAAGAGAAGCCTGGAGAGACAACCAAATGGGGATGGCGGTGAGAGGGGAGAACCAGAAAGAGACGGAGAGACAGAGCGGGAGCAGGACAAAGAGCGAGATGACCAGGAGGACCAGAGACCCATGATGAACGGCAGGGTCAGCATATCTGAAGCGGACTCTTTCCCGGGGTTGTTCCAGCGTCAGCCGACTCCCATCACCAGCCCGAGCCCGTCCAACAACAAGAGGATCAAAATAGAGAAGGAGCAGTTGGAGCTTCCCCCTACAATACCCCTTATTTCTCCTGAGAACGTCTACTCCCAGCTTCTGGCCGGCTACGCTGCTTCACGCCACTTCATCAGAGAGCCCTTCCTTGGATTCACAGATGCCCGGCAGTCCCCGTTCGCCACCTCGTCCGAGCACTCCTCGTCCGAAACAGGTAGCCTTCGCTTCTCCACCCCTCCGGGAGAGCTGATGGAAGGGGGTGGCGCCTCGGGCCGCAGTGGGAGCAGCACCCCTCACCTCCTGCGGGGACCCGGACCCGGCCGGCCCCCGAGCTCTAAGGAGAGGAGGAGTGATACCTGCGAGTACTGCGGCAAGATATTCAAGAACTGCAGCAACCTGACAGTGCACCGACGCAGCCACACGGGTGAACGCCCCTACAAGTGTGACCTGTGCAGCTATGCCTGTGCCCAGAGCTCCAAGCTGACGCGCCACATGAAGACCCATGGGCAATTTGGGAAGGAGGTGTACCGCTGCGACATCTGCCACATGCCCTTCAGTGTCTACAGCACGCTGGAGAAACACATGAAGAAGTGGCACGGTGAACATTTGATGGCCAGTGAGGTCAAACTAGAGCAAGCGGACAGAGGCTAAGCCCACCAGCCATCACTGATACAGCCTGCAGTGCACACAAGCAAACACCGCCACACACATCCACACACACACAAACATACACACATGTACACACACACACACATACACACAAATTCCCTATAACCACTTCCTCAACTATGGGGCTTGGCTGGATAATCTCTCTCTTGAATAATTTTGAGACTGATTGATGTTCATCTTTTTTTCTTGTCACAGAAACTGCCACCTGAGAAATATAAACAAAGGGAAACTTTAATGAGAAGTTGTCTGGAATGCCCAACTTGGTGTTTCTTGGCAACCTGTCTGAGGATTTTATCAGTTAGGGATCCATGGAGCCTTTCTACTGTGCAATAATTTCTGTATTTATTGGATTTTTGTAATGATATTTGGCATGTGCAGATACATCTTTGTGGGATTTCATATGGAGTTAGTTTTGAAATGTGCTAAAAACATTTTTTTCTAAAAAGCGATAACTGGAAAGAAGTCACCCTTAATATTTTTTTTTTCCCTTTTCCTTTAAGGAAGCTTATTATTCTGTAAGAGTAAAATTGTGTGAAGCCGTTAGCTTTTAAAAGTAATGATAGTAATTGTTTTCTATATTAACTGCAGCAGCGGACTACAATCCATTCCCTCATACAGGCCTAACGCACTGAATGTCACTATGACAATAAAACATCAAGCTGGATTTTAAAAATCCACCATTGTCTTATAGATCTGAATAAGTTAAAACGTAATTTATTCAGGGAAATTGTCCTTTAAAACATTGGCATGTGAATACTATCAAAATGCAGTTACTGTATTGGTGTCCTGTTTCCTTGTTTCAGTCAGGACATAAAGGTTGCACTTAATGGAGGTACCCTTAACTGATGCTCAGTACATTCCCTATGTAGGATTAAACCACCATATTTAAGATATTAAATAAGTTAAGACTACTTGTGATTAATGTGAGAAGGAGAACAGTCCTGTTTATGTTTGTAAATATATTCTTTTTTTATATGTTAAAGTAGCCCCGACTGTACGTGAAAGATGGCCTAAAACTAAAACAATCAGAGGACCAGCTGCTTGCATCGTCCACAGTATATGCTAAGTGTAACTACAATACATTATTGCTTATCAGACCCACCTGATTATCTCCCCCACCCCACCCATGTATGCTTTTACTCAAAGGCAATTTGTTTGACTAAAGCTACTTCAACAAACATATCACTTTCCTGAACGGTTCTGTCTCTTGTGTCTGGGGAACTCTGTCTGACCCGGGTTGACTTCCCGTGTCCCCTTAGGATTCGCAAAATGGTTTCATATGAAATTCATGTCAACATGTGTTAGAGTGTGTGAGTGCGTGTGTGTGTGTGTGTGTGTGTGTGTGTGTGTGCGTGTGTGTGATTCTCTCTGCGCTCTAAGCCTCTCTCCAATGGTGTCTTTTCACAGTTCACTAGCTCAGATTCATGCATTAGGTCGGCTTTTAAAAGGGAGCCTGTTTATTCGCCTCACAAAGTGATATGGGTTTAACTTCCAATAACAGATTTTGAGACAGTGTGCATGTTTGTGACTTTTGGGGGGATTACAGTTTTTATTTTCTGCATCGTTCATCCTGAAATGAATCTGGTTAAATAAAATAAAAAAAAAAAAAAAATCAAATCAAATCAAAAAAAGGCTATTTGAGTTATGATAATTTTGAACACAGCTGCACTGGGGGATGGCCCGAGTGACCTTGAGTAAGGGCTATACTTGTTGTAAAAATGAAAGCTTGAAATTGTGAAATGAAGAGCGAGAAAGAAATACTGGGGGAGAGAACAGGACCTTTGACCAAGGATAAAAGTAATTTGAATGAAACTGGAAGCCTATGAAAGGTGTCTTCTTTTTTAAATTTTTTTTTTTTTTTTTTTTTTTTTTTTTAACCCAAATGCACATCGACTGGCCACATCTTGTACGGGACCGTCAGAGTGAGAGGGAGAGCGTGAGCGTGAGAGGGAGAGAGCCACATGAAAGGAGACTGAGACTACATCTTCCATTTTAGCACTGCCATCCTAAATCATCAGAATGATCTTCCCTTAAAGGTTTGACCTTTTTTTTGGCCTGTTGCCATGTTTTATCTCTGCCATTTTGTTTGGATTGGAAAAGGAGTACACCTTAAATATAAATTCCTCATTTTGTACTTTTTTTTTTTTTTTTTTTTTTTTTTTTTTTTAAAGAAAATGATACGTGACAGCTCTCCCTAAACCATTCAGCTACACCCTGAGTATCTGGCGGTGAAAAATTGCAACAAGAGATGTTGGTTGAAGAGTTCCCTTTGATTTGCTGACACATTTTGATCTATGATGCATGAAAGAGAAACATTATGATCCTGTTGTATACGCACATCGTTGTATTCATCCTCGGAGAACTCCTGGTTCTGAGTTGAGGCCAAAATGAGTCATTTACTTCTGAAAATATCACACTGAAATAATGGATAGTGGAACCCTGACAGAGACCCAAATCATACACGGACATTCAGTCTTACAATATGTTTACAGTGTTGAAGTATGCCATTGATGAAATACTCTGTGTAAGTGTTTAAAATGATAATAAAGTATTGTTTTCTCCAATGTTCTCCTTTCAAATGTTTTTGAATGCCATAGCAGTTTTGTATGATTATGCTGGTGGAGGGATTTAATCTTCATGAGTATGTTTCACTATGATTTCTTGTTCACTGTAGGGGAAGAGAAACTGTATATGTAATATTGAGGAATCATGCCAGATTATTTTTTTCTAACAAAAGTGGTGGCAATTATTCCGCTATTGTTTTTCGGTAAATTGACTATTGGTCTCTTCAACTGATTTTTTTTCTTTCTTTTTTTTTTTTTTTGTATATGTTTCTGCTTATTGGTTTGGTGAAGCTCTCTGACATGGATGTAAGATGAAAATAGGAAGAAAAAAACAAAAAAACAAAAAACAAAAAAAAAAAAAAAAGAGGAATGAATGCATCCTACACAAAGGAAGAACTTTTGTCTGGGAATTATAAATTGGTTTGTGGGGGGAAATGCTTTTCCAAATCAATTTTAGGAAACATTTTAGGGCAACATGTTTTTGCTATATATTTTTTTTCCTTCTCATGGTTGGTTGAAGGTCTTGTGATGGCACTTACAGCTATAATTTAAAAAAAAAAAAAAAAAAAAAAACATTTTTCATCTATCACTTTTCACAACTTTCACTGACACTCTTTGTATAAAATAGTTTTCCTTGTTCTTTTTTTGGGGGAGTGCATCATTGTGAAAAAAAGTGATTTCAGAACAGTACACATCTGCTGTTTTGAACATATATGTATTTTTGTAATGTGTTGAAAAGATCAATACAAGAAAGCCAACACTTCAATAAATGTTGCAATTGCTCTACGATTCAAGCAGCCTGTCATTTTCATCATTACATTTTCTTTACAACACAATACACCGCCATAAAGCTGTCGTAATTTATACTGCAACAGTCATAGAGGAATCACGGCTGGTAATAGCCTACAGCAAATTTAATGAACTCTGAAAACAAAACCCTAGTGTTAAACCAACTCATTAGACCATCACATATATTTTCCCACAGCTGTAATAAGAGAAAACTTTATTTTTCTTTCAGTTTCTCTTCAGTTATAAAAGCGCCAAAATAATTTTAGCAAGAGGGCAGTGAAAACTGGGATTTGTATGTGTGCATCCCACACGAGTGAATCACACATTTCTACACCATCAATAGCAATCCAAACAAACCCTCTGAATTTTTAGTATGACCTCTAATCTAATGTTGGCTTTAGGGCTTGGAACCTCTCTCTTAATACCACCTGCCAACCAGCACTGGCTGACTCACATCGGATGACAAGGAGCACAGAGGAACTGAAAAAAAAAAAGAAAAAAAAAAAAACAAAACACATGCCATGCCTTAAAACTATTCAGTGTATATATATAAGAAGAGCTCATTTGCAAAAAAGAGATAAATGCCATTCATGGGGGGGAAAAAAAAAAAAAAACTGGTCTCTTCAACTGACTTTTTAAATGTATCTATTTATTTATTTTTTATGTTTCTGCTTGTTTGTTTGGCAAGACATTGATGTAAAACAAAAATAGGGAAAAAAAGAAAAACAAGAATGTAAGCATCAAAAACAAAGGGGGGAAAATGAGATCACTTATATTTAACATTTCATATAATACACTTTCTGCATTCAGAATCAGATATTTTGTCACAAACGTTAATGTTGCCAATGCATTATCAGTTAGTATGATTCTTCATTGACATCAGCAGGTTTAAATTAATACAATGGGAGGTACTGTTTTTTGTAAATGACCTCTTTATACACACACAGAGCTAATACTACTAATGATGTACTATATATTTACTGTATATTGCAGGATGGAGTGTTTGACATGAGATTACCATGCACGTGATAATGTCAGCATCATACACTCAGTATGTTGTGTGTCACACTAATTGTCAGACATTCATAAATTCATGGACTCGTTAGCCAGTTAACAGCCACGCATCACACAATTAATTTTAATACATTATAACCCCTCTTCATTTTTACAATATCTATAATAAAGGGGGTGTTCAGCATTATTAGAGGAGCTACAAACTGTAGTGGATGTTGGATGGTGCTGGTGCAGTGGTCAAAGGTGTAGTTCACAGTACACAAATATTCCCAGAGACAAAAATGCTATTAAACAAAGGATCAAAGGCATCTAAGCAGGCCTTGCATGCATGTTAGCCAGGATACCACCTGCTACCAGAATGATGCAGAACACTAGTCCCCTAATGACTCCTCAAGGCCCTTTTGTGTTTTCTTGTTACCTCATTTCCTGAAAGGGTGACTTGTGATTATTGAGGCAGGTGGGCCTTTTCATTGGGGTCAGTGCTGTAGGTGGATGGGACGCCTACTAAAGACCACTCAGTCGTCTATTCACAGCCTAAACACTGGGCACCGCTCTTGAGGAAGATGATTATTTGTGTGGAAACACATTAGTGCACTGGCTGATTTTTTTTTTTTTTTCTTTTACCTCATCTTTGAGCTGATGTTTTTATGGTTGAAATTTAAGAAATGCCGATCACGTTGTCACTGTGGAATCTGGCCCATTTACAATCAGTTGCCGCAGGAACTCGGGGCAAGACAAAACACGGATAGTTGGTAGTTACTGTCTTTGTCATAATCAGATGAATGATGTTTTGCACTGTGTTGCCGCACAAATACATAGAAGCTATGAAACTTGTTACATGATTGCAACTTCTATCTGCCCAGAGACTTCTATTGGTACGACTGTGTTCCAAACCACAAAATAATGCAACTGTGAGTGTAAGTCACTGGCTTTAGTTTCGAAGGCAGTTGTTAAGAGAGTCTCATGCTTCATAAATGAGTCCTGGCATGAGTTAGGGGACCCTTCAGGTATGTCTTGATATCAGGCCAATAACAGTCAAGCCTGTCCTCACTTGAGCCTCCAGGCCATTGGATAGCATAACAGAGGCAGACAAAGTGTATGTGTGTGTGTGTGTGTGTGTCTGTGTGTGTAGTGTGGAGAGAGCACAGCAAAACAGAGGAAAGACAGTGACAGCGAGAGCAGGGAGAAGGTAAATGAAGGAGAGCGAGCGTGTACTGCGGAGGTTTGTGTGAGAGAGAGAGACCAAAAGGAATCCTCTACGCTTGCCAGCTCTTGCCACACAAACAATGACCCATGAAGTTTCTCAATGTTACGTATGGTTCGATGTAAAAAAGACTATTGTTGCCTCAAAATATTCTAAAAATAATCAAACAAACAGCTACAAATAGCCAACACACATGGATGCACACATTGTTTGGAGGGTCGGGTGCTTGTAGTGTGGATCTGGTTGCGTCTTTCCCATGTGTGTGTGTACAGTATGTGCCTGAAGGCTGACATCTGGGTGCCATGTTCATGACTCTGGTCTTCTGGACAGCAGAGCTGTGCATGTTGAGAGGATGTCGCATTCCCACAGCTCCTATCCTGGCACTGGTTTAACCCTCTATGTCTTTAAAGGGCTACTCTGAGACTATAATCAGAGCAGGCCACACAAATGTGAGGCCACAGAACCGTTCCGGCCACTTCTCTGCCACCAGCCAGTGTCGTATAGCTCACATGTGACATGAGGTTAGAAGCTCCCTTTTAAGCTAGCAGAAGGCCTCCTCCTGTGTTCCCTCTTTGTGCCCAGTTCCGTGGGAAAAAAGTGGCCCTGAGCACCACTGATGAGGAGGTGCCGCATCATCTTCACTAGAGAGCACTGGGTAGAGGCCCTACAGTCACAGACAGAAAGTCGCGGAGAGGGAGATAGGAAATCATGGTTTGGATTAAAACCACGTCCTCGGGGAACAGGGTGTCAGCAGGGATTGCGGTTCAGGTTCTGGGCCACACAGAACCACATGGCCACCACAGAGACCCTACTTTCCACTGGATCACAGGGCTCAGGCCCCACTGGCCTCTCTGTAGATATCCAGTTACTAATCTACTGGCCCTGACCAGTACCCAGTCAAATGACGCTGCCCGCCCAACGAGCAAACTGGGCTTCGCCCTGAGAGACAGCAACCAGAGTAAATCCAGCCCAGCTGCCTGCTCTTGGGAACCGGGGAAAGAGGGGTGGAAAGAGGCAGGAAAGAGGGGGAAGGGTGGAGAAAGAAATGGATGGAGAGAGAGCAATTTAGAAGGGCGCTCAGGAGACAGAGAGCAGTGTGGTCGTACTGTGGTCACTCAACAGCTGCGGCTTGGGAAGATTCTCTCTTCTGGGAGAATCTGACCCAGAGGAACAAAGGCTTTGTGGTCATGTCAAGCGTGTAACTAAAGGACAGGAAATGGAGACTTTTTCAGAGGGAGGAAAAACACTGAAGCCACTTGGTGGGAGGTTTTGGTCATTTACGGCACAGCCATGTCGTCAAGTATCAAAATGGAGCACAAATCAAAACAGAAATGACAACTTAAGGTTGCTATAATTGCTTCCCTTATGTTCCGACAATCCCGGAGCTACGGGAAAACTGCAATTCATTGTTTGACATTTAGACGCTATAGTTTGCCTAGCTTCTCAAACCCCCCCCTGTGAGTGTCCCACACTGTGACTGATGGTATGGAAGAGTGAACGGTCATCAAACACCACTCCAGAGAGCGGGAAGACACCAAACCTAATCCATGTTATGACTGATTTGCCTTTATCTCCGATTGGACACTGATCCTGTTTTTTATCGCTAAGACAACTCCGTGGGTCATGACGGCACAAGCCTTCGTAGACGCTGGCCGCCACCTCGCAATGGAGATGCAGTCAAGCGAAACACTTATTTATCTTTACACACCAACCACACCCTCACTGTCTGCATATTTGAGCCTGCTCTTTCCCTGTCATTCCCTTTATCACTCGCTCCGTCTGTCATAACCCCCGTTGTATCTATTTCCAATTCGACAGCCTTTGTTCTCTCTCTCTTTCTCTCTCTCTCTCTCTTCTCTCCCTCCCTTCCACCTACTAAGTTTACTGTCCCACAGATAAACTTTCCCTCTGCCTGCCTCGCTCTCTCCCTCTCCTGCCTTCCCTCCATTTCACAGACAAACTTTCTCCCCCACCCCTCTCCCACTGTCAGTGTAATTCCACTGGTGTCAGACCTCCCAGGAGGCCCCAGACACAGGTAGATAGCTCCAGCAGTGGGGAGGCTTCTTCGCTGGCGGCTTCCTGACGCCCGGCTTCCCCCCCTGCCCCTGGGGGGGTCAGTGTCATTGTTGACATTGGACACATGCTCGTCGTGGTGCGATATTAAATCTTCTCATTTGATTTGGACTGTAATTATGTCGTAAAAACAAACTGGCTGTGAAGCCGTGGCCCGCCAGTGTGATCTGCTTTCATCAAGTGCAGACTGGCTTAATTATAGAGTGCGCCATCCACCCATCTTTCACTGGGCAGCTTTTCCTGCTGCTTCTTTAAGCCATCACATTCTTTTATTGTGCGTTAATCACAAGGCAATTGGACTGTTTGCAATGGCTGGGGGTAGATTTTAACACTGGTAGGTACACATCCTGCGTATTT
The DNA here is from genome assembly GCF_902150065.1 of Myripristis murdjan. NCBI lineage: Eukaryota > Metazoa > Chordata > Actinopteri > Holocentriformes > Holocentridae > Myripristis > Myripristis murdjan. The sequence goes on from NC_044003.1 coordinate 22,492,289, forward strand.
TGGAAAAAAAAAAAAAAAGTTGAGAGTTATGCAGTTGTACATGGTAATGGAATCTGATGTCTCCTCTATTTCTGTGGTGTGCTTAATGATACGGTTTTCATTCCACAAAGGTATTCAAATGTGAGGAATTTCTGTTGGGAATAAAGGAGGAATTGTTCTTTGTGTGCTTCAGCTGGAAGCGTCTGAGGTTAAACAGATATGGCCATCACAATTCCCTGAAATTAATTTGACAATAAATACGATCCAGTCTCATCAGAAGGATTTATATGAATGTGAGGAAATGTAAATAAAATAAAATGTGCTTTTATTTCTATCTCATTCTCTTTAGAGGAAGCCATAAAACACTTCTAGGAATAACATTCAACTATGAAGATCTCTGAATTTTATGAGCAAATTATCTCCTCATATAGCCTCCGTTTTTTTTTTATCTGAGTTTTATGGCCAGACATCTGAAGTACATGTTTGTTCAGGTCTATATGCGCCACATGGCTAAATCAAACCAGATTCTACCTTCACATCAACTCTCACAGGAGGACACCAGATGCCAATTCACAACATATGGCAATATGTATATTCATTTTATGCTGTATTTCATTCAGTGTTTCATTCAGGACTACTGCAAATCAATCAAATGATTAGTGAACCGTCCTGTCTGTTAGTTTTGCTTTAATGTCTCAGACTTTTAGCTGTTTTTATATCCTTCATTTTAAAGTAATAAGTTAGCAGCCACAATCTGGGTCTTTAAGATAATAAAAGCTTCTTCAAAAGATATCACTAAAAGGGAGCGCACTGATAATTGCCAAAATGTGAATCTGAAACATGAGGGCAGTCATGTTGTCGTGACAGATCCCAGGCTTTTTGCTATTCACATCAATGCCCAATGACTACCAATAACACAATGTGGCAGGATTTTTGTCTGCTTTTAAGAGGAGTATGTGAGGGAGGGATAGAGTATGGAGCTGTCTGGGGACTGACCCCTTTATGTCTTAATAGTCGTGCTGAAAAAGAGGGGATACTATGAAAGCTGAAGGGTCACCAAGGGAGAACTCCCTCGTTTTTGTCCCTCTCCACCAGTCTTTTATGATGGGTTCATCTGTGTTGTGACAGGTGTGTGAAGTGGGCACCTTACTGGAGGTAATTGCCATTTCTCTCCTGTGGGTCATTGTTTGTCCCTTTGCCTGAAAAGAATACGAGAAAGCAAGATTTTAGGAGGTTACTATAGCAGAGTCAGTTTACAGTTATAGGAAGATGAATCCATAGAAACAGATCTTGTTCTCTCAAACATATAATAATTAGAGTATTGTAATATTCCCGAGCAGATCCATTAACAGTGTGGTATGTTGAACATAAACACAGACAGTAAACACACCCTGCTGATGCTGCTGTTCTTAAGCAGGATCAGGTTGCTGTGGCTTCACTGCACAAACCATTATCATGCCACTGAGGAGAGTCATAAAGGTGATTAACAACTGCTTCTAATTAAAGATCAATGGAGAGTCTTTTTGAAGTGATTTGTTATATGAATTAGGAAGCACACTGTCCATTAATGACATCAAGCAATGTCACAGTGACAGATTGGGTATCGATTCCCATGTTTAAGCCACAGCTCAGTCCAACCATAGCTCACACGGCTGCCTGCAAGACTGGCATTTGTTTATAAATACTCCTTCATTCAAGCCGTGGTAAAAAGTCAGTCAACCCCCAACCTGGGAATTCAGCAAATTATGGCATTTCCCATTCATGTATCAATTACATCAGAAGATGTATAAGTGGCATACATCTTTCTGATGTCATGGGAAGAAATGAGGTGGGTGTGCTGCTTCCACATGCACTGATTCAGTAAACTAAGACATTGTTACAAATAAGCAATTCATCAAGTAAGGCTGTGAAAGAGCCAAATAGAATTGATGTCATTTCACCATTACGCTAACAACCCAGGTCACTTTATGCACTTGGAATTTTAAAAAGGGTCTGTACTCAGTTAAAACATTAGGCTTTATGTGAACCCTCTTGATACAGGCACTTTATTATTCAAACTCCAGAAATAGTGGGTACAACTGATGAAAACATTGTTATGCTGAGGTCTTACGTTGAGTTGTATTGGTTTTGAATGTTAAAGCTGCACTAAGCAGTTCTGACCACTGGGTTTTACACACCCCAAAAAGAAAATCAATGTGCAAGAAGCTTCTTCAGAACTGAAGAAGCTAAACATCTTCTGAACTCCTACTATCAAGTCCAGTCAACTTTACTCTTAACCTTATTGGAAGAATTTGAGTGAAGCTACATGTAGAGATGTTTCATCAGGAAACTTGTGTTTTAAGATTAAGTTTCAGTGTCTTGAGATGCTGTTTACTCCTAGTTCTGATGGAGACAATTTTATTCAGAACATTTAACAGTACAAGTCATTAGTGTTTCATAGTGGTGTCTCAGATTAGGCTGTGAGCAAACTTGAGTGGTACAAGTAAAGTCCCAGTCAAGCCTCTGTTTAGGATTGGGAAAATATGGCGTCTTGTTATGTATGCTAACTTTAAGCTTTCAAAGTCACCTTTTGCCACTTTGAGCAGCTAGCTCAACCTGAGCAAGGCAAAGTGGGAAAACTGAATTTCTTGGTGCTCAATAGACCTAAAGCTAGACAAACTTGGTAACCCTTTTTAAAAAAAAAAGTGGGGTGATGTGGTTTGAACATGTGACCAAGTCTGTTTTAAAGACACTCCAAGCACATTGACAGTTTGCAAGCTCTTTATTGAACACAGCTGGAGGGAAAGCCTTTAGTATCCACTGACCTGAAAGACAGGACAAAGAATGTTAGGATGCCAGTCATGACACAAGCCCAGCTTTATACTCAAAGTTGAAACATACCTTGCCCATGTTGTATCCACTGGTTTGGCTGCTCACAGAGGATTGGTCAGACAGATTGGGCTGTGAATAACCCCCATGGTAAGGAACTGAAGCAGTCCCTTCTTCGTCCGTGGTCTGACCAACTTCATCAACACCTTTGCTGTAAGGCAGATAACTTGGCACCTCCAATTGTGGCTGCTGATAGCTCTGAAGGTCTGAAAAGTCACTGGGATAAGTCTGACTCTGTTCTTCACTGGCGCTGAAAGGCTCATGGATTCTCTCATAGTGAGCATCTTGCCAGTGGTCTCTCCCATGTTCATAGCTGCTGCTGAAGTGAGTGACTGTGCCTGGAGGGTACTGGCCAGTCAGGAACATGAAATCATAAGGATAACGACCCCCAAACCAAAATGGCCTTGGTCTTGGATGAGGTTCACTAGTGAAGCCTTCTAGCTCAGCAGGGACTGGGATACCAGGAGGTGGTGGCTGATAACCTTGCTCTTCTGTCTCCCTCTGGTAGTTTCCATGCTCAAAGTGGTTCTCAAAATGAGACATTTCTCCTGGTTGGAACTCTGGACCACTTGGAGGTGGAATCAATCTATCAGGTACAGGTGGGCTCACATAACCAGGTACTGGTGGTGCAGGGGCCATTTCACTGGAGCCAAAGCTAGTTTCCTCAGTAGAACGGAAAAGACTTGGTTCCACAGACCAGGAAAAACCTTAAGCATAACTGAGTTATTAGTAACAAACTAAACACAGACAAGCAGCAAATATTGATTTGAGGTCAGAGGGCTTGCACATAATGCAAAGAACTAATTTAACATAATTAGTAGCTTCTATTACCTGGGGGAGAATCTGGTTGGAAAGGAGCACTTGGTTGTGTTAAGTCTGGCATCTGAGGATTTTCCAGAGGGCGGCTTGAGCCACCCTCGTATCCCGACTCAGGCCTGGAGAAAGAACTAGAGCTGTAGGAAGTGGCCGGCTGTCTCTGATAGCCAGGCTGCCTGCGTGGCACCGCTTGATAGGTGGTTGACATTGAAACCCCCTCAGAGGAAGCAACACCGGGAATAAAAGCTCCAGGTGAGTACTGGGTGGAAGTCAGAGCAGCTGGTGCCGAGTTTGTATGATGACCACTGCCATAGGAAGAGCTTGGCTCAAAATCTAGGTTAAAAAGGAGACGGTTAAGGAAGGAAAAAAAAAAAAAATTACCAACAAAATATCACTAAATAGAATCTTACCTTTCTTAACAGGGTAAGAGCAAATATCCTGAGTCAGCATAGCCATAGTTAAAGCCCTAAAGAAGCAGAAGAACAATTTAGACATTCTGACCATCAACACACCCAAAAAACACAACTAGGACACCAATAAACAAAGTGTCTCTTACCACAAGAAACCACAAGCAGCCATCATGTCAAATGGGGCAACACTGGACAAGCAAACTGAGTCGCATGTGGCAGGTTTATAAATGCTGCAAGAGACCTGCCTCAACCAAGCACAGCTTAATAAGTTAATGATGGACAGCTGGCAGGTAATTACAATCAACAAGCCGGGATCCCAGGCTGAAGCTCCAGCAAAGGGTGTGTCAGTGGACCAGGTGAATAAAAATGGTGGCCTCCAAGAATAATTTCATGGTAAACTTGAGCAAAAGTACCATATTTATCCCTTTCCTTTGTGTGAAGGATGGTTTGGTCCGGCACTGGTGGCCAGACACTTACAACTGGACTTCAGTTGAACCATAGCGCAAAATTTTATTTTCAACACTAATTTAATCATGTGGAATTGGTGTTGGTGTTTTTATTTTGGCTTATTTCCTTGTAATTCAGCTTTGCTTTTCTCTCTCTCTTCTACCAGAGTGGCAAAGCTAGATCCTGGCATCAGTGTATTCAATCCTTCTGGACCTTTGAAACTGGGTGTATCTTGGTCAAAATGGTCTAAACCGTCCATTATTTGACTGTTGTGGAGACATTATTCACATCAAGTGCTTTCAGACTTTCATTGTTTGCACTTTTTTAATTACAAAATCTAATAAAGAAGAACATTTGACCCAACACACTGCCTGAAGCTGTTCACATGCACATATGATGAAATAAATAAGCTGCACAATTGTATTGGCAGTCTAAATATGTCTAATATTGGCACATCCCTTCACTGAAAACTTAAACAGCTTGAGATTGTGCCAAGTTTGTGCGGTGGTTCTACATTGTGACAATTTCCGGTACTTGAGATGTGTATTTCCTGGCTTTCTAATCAGAATGCTATTTTGTATCTCAATGGGGCTCCATTCAGCCCCATGTTAACAGCCCTCGTCTGTGATAACGTGGATGCTTCGGGCCATAGGCCACCAGCTGCATCCACTTGTCAGTCTTTGGTACAGATGCCCTGTCTGTCTGCTGTGGCGAATGCAACTCATGGGCTAAATTGGCAGTTATTGTGCAGAATGATTTTATGTACGCATTTTAATGTGCCTCATCCAATTCCTTAACATGGTTTCATTTTATCTGCTGACAGCCATCTCAATTTTTAAAATGATTTGCATGGAAAGCTCCTGTCCCCCCTTGTAATTTATGTCTTTGAGTGGCCAGTGGAGCCCAAATGGATATGGATCTTTGTATTAAAACCAAATACTCCAAAGCGATCTATCCAAAGCCACTGGATTTTATTTATTTATTTATTTTTTTAGTGTATCGTATTAGTTTCTCGTACAAATCAAATTAAGAGAACTCAATTATGATTGATCAATAATTCTGCATTCTCAATTATGCTTTAATTGTGAGAAGCAATATCATCCAATCTTATTGTGTGGAAAGGTGTTGCTGCTTTGCAAAGCTTTAGCTGATTGTTTATATGCGATTAGTCTGTGTATGAAGGAAAAGATCAGGCAATGTCACAGAGCCCTGGATAGCCAGCCAGTGACACGTGCGCAAACACACACACATACACACACACACACACACACACACACACACACACACACACGCTCAAATACACTCTGGAATACACACACACACACACACACACACACTCTCTTACTCACACAAACACATACATAAAGCCAAATGCTGCCACTAAAATTTGCATGGTGCTCAGTAATGCATTAGTGAACATCACTTGGCAATCTGTTCATACGGGCTTAATTGGATTTTAATACCGCCTCTGATCTTGTTTTCTAATTAACGGCGGTGGCTGGCAACCAAGCAGAACCGTGCACCCAGCAACACCTTTGATCCCGGCCATATGGAGTTCCTCCAAGCACGCCGGGGATGTAAAAATCCCTCACCTAGACGTGGGCGAACAACAGGCCCCCGAATCAAAATGGATGGGGTGAGGAGAATGAAGGAGGGTAGAGAATAGAAGAGGGTGGCGAGGGGTGTTGAGGGAGGAGGGGGCGGCATGAGGTGGCGTTGGGGGTGGGCTGTGGCATGTGTCACCCACACATCCCGGCGGCATTGTTATTGATTAATTTCTCTCACGATCAGTTGTGATCACAGATACATAAAACATGAGAAGTGGGACTGGTTGCAAGTACACCTTAGCCTCCTAGCCACCATTCGACACCCCCTCCTTGCTACAGGGAAATGTCAATAGCTTTTCTAATCTGTTTACTTCTCCCCTCGTGGCCACTGTTTTCTGCTTTTGATGAAGGGCTGCCAAAAATGTGTCCTTTTCTACCCTTCCCTTCCCGCTTTTGGCCGGGAAAGTGTGTGTATTAAACCTTACATCTGCATAGTCACCCTCCCTCTCTCGCTGCTGTTAAGTTATCGAAAGGTGTTTTATTTAAAGATCCAATGCAGTGATTTTTCCTCAGTCGGAAAAGGATTTCTAACATAAGGAAGCTTTTTTTTCTCCAGTTTTTTATGGTTTATCTTATTTTTTTGTTACTGCTTTACAACCCATTTCTCGACTTTCAAATAACCCTCAAGAGGTTGAGGTGGCATGGCCCTCTTGGCCCAAGCTGGCCTCTCCAGCACCAGTTTCTCATTGGCCATCATGTCAGAGGTGGACGTGTTCACTTTCAGTGCAGTCAGAGCTAATGCAATTTCTTTTGGGGGCTACTGTCAATATGTGAAACTCCATGCAAAAGAAGTAAAACAAGGGTCATCAACTGTAATCTCTTTTGCTTCTGCCTTTTATATCAGCCTCTATTGTACTTACACACAAGTCCCTCGCTTCTTTTTAATTAGTCTGATGTAAAGTAATATGCATGTTGACAGATAAGAAGAGAAGCCACATACTGGGAATACCAAATAAGCCTAGATATCAAATGTTCAAGCTTAATTATCAAAATTGCAGGTGTACTATATCTTATGTCAACTTTTATGGGGTCAGTATTGACAGACATTAAAGTACATTGTAAACCTATGGGTTTGTAACCTCACAGCACCTTTAATTTTTGTGATTTTACAATAAAAAAAAAAAGTGGGGGATTTTTTTTTGTAAATGTAAATTGTAAATTTGGGTCGGACTTCCGTGTTTCAGGGTTTCAGAATCGTAAACAGTCAAATAACCATAATGCCTTGTGCTACACACCTCGGTCAATTCTTCTTATCTCCACATTCTGTCCCTCTGAGGGCTGACCAGTGAATAGGGACATTTTCTGACTTTCTGAATGTTTTTTTTTTTTTTTTTTTTTTTTTTTTAATATACAGGCATGGTTCTTCCAGAAAGTACAAGACACAAAAACACCTCCTGGGTGGATTACATGCCTTTTTCATGGACCTTGGTGGTTAAAAACTTCATGTGTGACCTAAATTCTCAGGGTTAAAACATATTATGGTGTATGTTGCTGTAGGGATAACTGTCACTTAAAGCACACCTCTGATATTTGCTGTTCCTCCTTGTATGGAGACAACATCATGCCAAAATTTGTTTTAATGGCTGTGGAGACTCCTGCTTTCCTTTATACCTATGCATATATGATCAAAGATGTTTAATGAAGACACTATCAAAATTTGATTTTGTTTGAATGGTTAATTTCAAAGCTGTTGCATTTAAAAACAAAACAAAACAAAACAAAACACTCTTTTTTACAGGTAAGTCCAGACAAAGCATCACATCTAGACTTGGCCTTGACTGGCGAGGAACTACTGAAACTCTCCACATCAGGCCAGTTTATCGTGTTTGATGTGAGACACCCACTGGAAAGCCTCCACTCAGTGGGTTTACCTCATTTTCATATGAGGAGCTGGTGCTGTTTGCCAAACAGGGTCCAGTACCGTGTCTGCTCTGCCTGTGAACACTTAGTCAAATTCACTCAATTTCACTAACACAGCTCAGCTTTTCAATAATCTACATTTTACAAAACGTCATGAACATTTTTCTTATCCTGAGCTATGGTGTATTTGAAGGCAAAATTATGAAAATTGAATAATATGGAAGCCTCAATGTTTTGGATATAGGCAAAGGCGCATACCTGGTAGAACGTTTCTAAGGATCCTTAACAAATCATAAATTTGGTATATAAATGATCCATGAAGCAGCACTTTGTTAGGTTCTCAGAGCAGCTCAATGTGACTTAAACTCCGTAGGTTTGCTTATTTGTGCACTGCACACCACTTTTTGCATTGCCTGGGGAAATCATGGTGTCTACACTTTAGGCCATGCAGAGCCCTGTGGAATGGAAATACACTGTGCACTCATTCACCGGCTTGTATACTAAAAGTCACACAAGCAGGGGCAGTACATGCATATACCAGGATTTACCTAAGTGATTTTTTTTTTGTTTTTTTTTTTTTTTTGTTACTGAAGTATGTAAGTTGATATGATTATATATTTTGACTGTAACAGTCACAAAACTGGTGTGTTGCCACATTATTTTAAAGTGGTACCCATAGTGATATTTACTACTCCATATGAGTGTGACAGATCCTCCAAGTTTGACCCATAAACACGTCCCTGTCACACGAATGAGCACTATTCTCCAACATGAGTGAGGTAGAAATAAACAGCAAACAGCATGATTTCGAGTGGCAACTCAAAGCTGAAAATTTGTTTTGAAGGATGGACAACAACACATGTTTGCTGGGGGTTCATTATCAACGCTCTTTTTCGGGTTTCTGGCTCGCTAACAGCTGGAAAGACTGTTTCGGTAAAGCAGCAAAAAACACTATATGGTTAAGAGCCCAAACTGTCACTCCAAAGTTAACATATATTTACTCGCCCCAATCATGCAAATACATCTCAACCTCACCGCTGCACCCCTGTACCTAAACAACACAAGTGCCCTTATTTCAGTGAAAAAAAAAAAAAAAAAACATAAAAAAATCAACCTTTAGAAGTGGTTCACACTTGAAATGAGCACTTGGTGTATTGCATCTAGGCTAAAGATGACTTCTAATATTCTGTTGAATTCATGGTATTACGTTCAGGGCAGGCGTCACAGCTGGTAAAAACACTGCTCGCGTCACAGCTGGTGTACTGAGTAGCTAACAAGCCACTGAAAATATACTAAATATCGTTTATTTCATGTGCACTGAAAATGGCCATTGTTTATTTCAGCTCTTTCAAAAATAATATTGTTTACTTCATGAGTATCTGTTTTTTTTCCGGTGCAGTTAAAGAGATTATTAATTTTAAGTTGCCAGCAGACTTGTGTTCAGGCTTCTAAAATGATGCTCATTCATCTAAGCAGCTTATTTTTTGGCACTTAGCAAACCAAGGTATCTAAAGTTCGAGGCCATAACTAACTTCTTAACTTCTTACTTCACAAAAAGCATTTGTAGCAGGTTTCAACATTAAATTAGCAGAAAAATCAAAGATTTTTTTTTTGTTATGTTGGGCATTGACATTTTCTTTTCCAAAATGGGCAAAGAAAAATAAACAAATAAATAAATAAAACAAAACAAAACAAAACAAAATAAAGGTTGGAGGACAGAATAAGAGCCTTCTGTTTCCATCTAACTATCAAGCTGCATGCCAATACTTTTGTCTATGGAAACAAATATCTCATGGTCAAGCTTTAGCACCCACCAACCATCTCAAGACATAATAATAATAATGATGATGATAATAAAACAATCACACTATTTTCAACATTTTAATATTTACATTAATTCGTTTAATAGTATGATTAAGTAAATTGTCATTGCAGTGCAGATCTGTAGAAGCTGACTGTGGCAGCAGCTAAAGAGTGTAATCAATTTAAATCCACACAAGCTCTCTCCCTCTGTTGTTTGGCAAATCACTGTGTCTTTAATTCCCACTCTTGCAGAGAGACACTGTGGCCTTCCACAACAATGGCAGAGGAAGCAAGGCCTGAAAGTCCCTGCCAGAGATTGCACCTGAATAAGGATGCCTTACATGCTGCTTGTTTGTCCTTCACAGGGCAATTATTTGAACAATGTGTATATTCTTTTGAAGAGGATTGTGCCCTGGCATATATCCACATAGATTTTTTTCTCTCTCCCTTCCCTCCCATTGAATGGCTGACATATTGTGACCTGGCTAATGACTAGAAATGCATTAAGACTAAAGTGGGGGTTCTAATGAAGATGGTTGACGAGGCCTGAAGGCCTTCTCTTTCTCTTTTTCCTCTAAATGAAGAGAAATCCTTGCCCTCCTTACAGAATCAAATTGTCCTTCAACCTTAGCATGTCACAAAGTTTCTCATCTTTCTATCAAAGACACTCAGACATATTGAATGTTGTTTTCTTAAGTAGCATATTTGAATTTGAAGTCTTTTGCTTTTTCTATAATGGCTCACACAAGTGCAGGGTGAATTTACCTGATGAGAGTTTGAAACAATGGCGTGCTAATGACTGCCCCAGTAGCTGGCATGTTAAAGCTGTTGTATAGTTGCCATGTCTACATACCACAAGCAAAAGGAATAGTTAATTGCAAGCACTGCACAAGTGGCACAATTTGTCAGTTTGTCATAGGTCAACGGTGTTTATTTATTAGTGAGCCCATCAACTTTTGATTCTGCATTACAGCATTGACCCACACATTTCACCTACTGCTGAAGTACCAATGCAACTTAAAGGGATGGGCAAGCCTTTATAGGGTGATGCACTTGCCAGCTTGCCTGAGTATAGGCTCATTTATAGTCAACGTTAAATACTAATATGAAAACGGACAGAGACTTATGTCCGTACTCTGCGTTAATTTCATCCGTATTTGTGCACGACTTCAGAAAGCTTCAGGATATGAACGAAACGGAGCAGCACCACCGGAAATCGCGAGGGCAGTGTGGCCAGTAGTTCAAGAGAGACTGGCCCATGAGCGAGACACAAAGAAGAAATTTCTGTCATTGGTATTCTTACAGAAAATATTTCCATCCTCATGTCGTGACATTGACTGAGCGCACAGACCACCGCCGTGCACAATGCTACCTCTGCCTTTACGTCTTTGTCGCTGGTCCATTATTACGACCTCTTCTACCAACACCATGTTTCTTGTTGTTACAAACTTTTGACTCTGAGCTGCCCTGTAGTGGATTTAGTGCTTAACATCCCTGTGATTTCCACCCATGAATAGCACAGATTGGTGATATACAATAAGGCAGTTGCATGAAAGTGTTTGTTTGATGGTGTAGGTGGAGAGAGCAATTACAATAGTGATAGAAATAGCTATAGTAACGCCAAGAGTTTTCCAGTCAAGAAAAAAAATGAGAATTGCATGCTTTACTTGAAATGCAACAGTGTGGCACTGGTAAATGGACTGCATTTCAATTGCATTTTTCTAGTCTACCCACCACTCAAAGCACTTGACAGTGCATGCCTCACATTCACACAGTGATGACAAAGGCTGCCATGCAAGGGGCCAAGCTGCTCATCAGGAGCGGTTAGCGGCAAGGTGTCTTGTTCAACAGCACGTCAACTCTAGAGAAGCCGGGGGGGCTGAACCAGGAACCCTCTGATTACTAGAAAACTGCTCAACCCCCTGAGCCTCACCGCCCATGGTAGCATTCCTTCATGGAGTATTGAGGCTATCAGTCGAAACGCTGGTAACTCCTCCTATTCATCCTATGTGATTACTGGTTAGTGGAAACGGTGAGTCTAAAGAAAAAGCAATTTTTCTTCCATTCAGTTAAGTGTTGAAATTGTTGGACATTTTTCTCCTATTAAACTCTGTTGTTAGCGGTGCAGGAAGTGATGCAACTCCGTCTGTGTTTGGCAACTTATCCACAGGATTAAAAAATACACCACCAAACAGAAAAACAGATGCAGGAATGCGAGATATGTACGCAATAGCTGTTTTTTTTTAAGGAGTGAAGTGTTTTGGGGTGGATTTTTCCTTTAAGCTCCCAGGAAGTTCAGTTCAGTTCAGCTCAAACTATGTGTGATTACAGAGATTTTTTTTTCTTACTTTCTCACGTGTGCATACTCAGCCCTTTAGTACATATCTATCCAGACTACGCTATGAAATAGCACTCCACACACACATTTCAGCTTGCCGATAACACCAAAGTGACTCTACCAGTTTCTCTAAATATGACATATGACCCTATTGTTCAAACTGTCAACTCAGGGAAAAGATCACGGTATTTATCAACTCTTTCAGTGACCTCATTTCTAAAGCAACTTAAAACATGATATATGTGTATATGTTTACATAAGTTTATAACTTTGATTGAGCCAAAGAAACCCACAAAATTGCTTGATTCACCTAATCAATTGCACACTTTGGCTGCAACCACAAAATATGGCCGATTTTGCTAACCCTGCAACCACAATCATCTTTGTACAGATGTAAATTTAGATTTCTGGTATAAATACGCATATTTCCAGTATAAGCCCTCAGACTTGATTGTTTAATGGGCTGGGTTTTAACAACAAAGGACATCCATTGAGTACCTGGAACTGTGCAGATTTGCCTTGGTTTTGTCCTTACTAAGGCTGGTTTCTACTTATGTTTACAGTCCCACAACAGTTAACTGGAGGTTGGAAAAGGGATTGGCAAGGGATTTTGGTTCGTTATAGTACAGTCATCTCAAGGGAATCACGGTTTTAGCCATGTAACGCCTGGGGCTCCATTTTACAATAAACAGAAAAAAGTAGCATCTTCAAACTGGCTTGGCATTTCAATGGAAAAGCTCGGCTTGTAAATCAGCATACAGATCAGGAGAGAGAGAGAGAGAGAGAGAGAGAGAGAGAGAGAGAGAGAGACTTTTACTTCTAATGTTCCTTGAATGAACTTTTTCTTTAAAATTAGAAAGAAAAAAAAAAAAAACACTTACTAGCCAGAATACTGGACAACTCTGTCTCTCTCCCTCTCTGTGTCTCGCAGAAACAGACACACCACTGAATGATTAACCAAATGACCAACTTGGCCTGCCCAAGCAGAAAGATTTAGCAGTGTGAAAGAGAACACAGGGCCTAGATTAAACGTTCCCACACTATAACCTCCCCCAAACTTACCACAAAAGACCAATTAAGATGTTAAAAATGTATAAGACAGCAGCTTTCATTAAAAAAAAAATGCACATGCAACAATTTCATTGAAGACACAGAGTGGACATTCATTTGCCATCTCTGTGCTAAAAGAGTAACCAGTAATAAAACAGCAACAACAACAAAAAAAACACTATTTGTTTCCAGTGCACCATGAATTAGAGAGAGAGAGAGAGAGAGAGAGAGAGAGAGAGAGAGAGAGAGAGAGCGAGAGAGAGAGAGAGAGAGAGAGAGAGAGGGAGATGAAAATAGCCACACATTTAACGTCGTTAACTTCCTGCTGGAGTTGAATGCAGTAAATGCTACGCTCTGTATGGTTCTGCATGGGAATGTACTGCATATATAGGTACAGGCAATGTATATTTGGCTGGGAGTCAAGCTTTAATTATGTACTCTGCAAAACAGGCACGCACATACTGTCTCCCTTTCTCACACTTACACATACACATGCATGCATCGTACACACTGTAACGTCCATGGCAGTGTACACGCCCTGTGTTCTTAGCCCAGGGTAATTCTGGCACAGGCACAGAAACCAAAAGACAAGTCATATCAGCAATTCAAACTGTCCCTCAGGACAAAAGTGATCAACATCAATGGAATACCACAGCTAGTATGAGGCTATAAGGACATAGGCCAGGGCGAACTTGTTCAATAGGGTGCAACTGAATGCACGGTTATAAACACACATGCAAATTTGAGCTTGATTTACAAGGTGTCAGTCACTTTGCCAAACATGGCCTGTGCATGTCAAGATGAGCTATGAAAATGGGCATCAGAATTTCATCTTGTGCCCACTTTTGTATCTCCACACAAATGACACTCATTGGGTGCTCCAGTAAAGAGAAAAATATTTCTCAAATACCACCTTTGCCATATTCAGTTGTTAGGTTTTCATTTGTTGATTGTGGAGAAATTTTGCGCAACAGAACCTTGCCTAACCCTACAGAACAGACCAGGCTCAGATTTGGAGAGTATGGTTTTCATTATCGCATGCACACAGAGCAGTGTAAAAAGCGAGAGGGTCTCAAAAGTAGACTGCTGCCCAGTGCAAGTTGAGCAACCTAATTTATACAGTGAGACAAACATAGAACTGGCCTGGCCCCCTGACCTTGGGGCTGAGATAACCGGACAATGAGGAGCCTGTGACGTTATCTGTGCAGCAGAGCAAGACATTCCTGACGACCACGGCAAAATGGAACGGTCCATAAAGTTGCAAAGGTCACAAATGCAGACTTTCAGGGACCCTTAGGTCTTACATGTCAACCCTTTAGGCTTTTAGGTTTTATATTTACAAACTGTCCATATAGGTTTCTTGGTTTCTCATTAGCTATGGTCAGACATTACGGCCTTACCGTATCAGTGCCCTTGTTGGTCAACAGAGAAGTAACTCTGAAACTTGTCTATGTGGAAATGTCCGCAAAAGGTGAAATACAACAGAAACAAGAAGGAGTTATATTATATCCGACATTACACATTGACAATTAAGTGCCCATTTGTCCAGAATATATATTTAATTGCTAAAGGATTATTTTGATCCGTAAGTTATTTCCACTTTCAGACCATAGGTTTGGTTGTCTGCAAGGTTTACATAAAGGATAGCCCACCTCGAAGGGTGCGTTTAAAGGTTTACTGAATATTGTGGAGAGATGATTGATTTAGGGACCAATATGCTCTGAAAAAACAAACAAACAAAAAAAAACAATCTGCCCACACTATTTTCCTACAAGTCAAAGAGCCTAGCAACGGAAATACGGATCAACAAATATTAATTGCCCGCAGCCTAGCAACTGGCTTAGCTACAAATTGGCCTACCGTAACATTAACATTATTCATCTTGAGCCATGCCATTGTTGACATCATGGATTTGCCAAAATGGATTTATTGTGACACATTGGAAAAAAAAAAAAAAAAAAAACTTGTCTAGCTCGCTGTTGAGGTTGATGTTATACCAATACCAATAGGCTAACTTCACACAAAGGTAGTTGTTATACAGATCAAACTTTGTAAAAATTGATTCAACATGAGCTGCACCACATGGTTTTAAGACACACCCTCCAGCCAATCAGAAACAAGTATCCATTGAGAGCATTATGTAAAATCCAAAAAAAAAAAAAAAAAAAAAAAAAAAAAAAAAGGGAAATGCGGTGGGCGATAATCAAAACTAAAGACTTAATGGTCTTAGAGAAGCTCCAGATGTTTGTGCCAGTGTACACAGTGTAGGAGTTTAGGTTGTCTCCTCTCCACCACTCACCCAGAGGAAGGAATTTCA
This sequence comes from Myripristis murdjan, assembly GCF_902150065.1. NCBI lineage: Eukaryota > Metazoa > Chordata > Actinopteri > Holocentriformes > Holocentridae > Myripristis > Myripristis murdjan. The sequence goes on from NC_044003.1 coordinate 22,507,784, forward strand.
AAAGAATATGGTCAAGTCAGAACCCCTTTGTCACATGGCAATTCGGTCTTTTTTCCCTGCCGTCAAAGAGGAGATTAAGTTGTCAAAATGTGGGTCCTGGTCCAGACTGGTCTTTTGAGTGGATATTCACCAGTCTGATCTCCACCACTGCTAATAGACAGAGCTCAAAGGGGAGCAAGGAGAACAGAGGAGGGAGAGGGGTAAGAAGGCTTTAGGATCACTTTACCTGGATTCGGCAGTGTGGCGCTGGTGGATTAGTGCCCCGGGCCTCATGGCACGCTAGTCTGCAAACGCCCCCATAACACACTCTTGCAGGTACACACACGCACACACACACACACACACACACACACACACTCAGACACATACACACAGTGGCCAGAAAATACAAACCAAACACGCGCACACATTTAAAGATCATGTCACACAGGTACATGGAGTTTGCGATCAGATCCAAGCACGCCTATACTGTCATTTAGAAACACACTAAAGTGCACCTGCACACATGCCAACACACACCTGTGCACCTATGCATTGTGTGTGTATGTGTTCTCTGTCTCTCTCCCTCTCTCATGCACACACACACACACACACAATTGCCCGACACACACACACACACACACACAATGATCTGTACCATTTCACAACATTTCAGGACTCTGCTACAGCAGTCCAGAGGGAATAGTACTAGATAGAACAACTGTTCTTAATTCCTGTGGCTTAGAAAACTTCTGCCCCGATTTCTGGCTGCCATACAGTTGGGGGGCCACACAGAAACTTTCTTGTATATCCTAGAAGCTTCCAGGAGTCTGTTCCTGGTCTGATACCACCTTGTAAGGTCACTCACTCATCCAGAACTGCAAAACCATAACCCATAAAGGAGAAAATACAGGTTGTTCTTGGCAGGGAGGAGAGAAACCCACCACAGCACCAATCTTCTCTGCCGCCTCTGCCTCCCTCCCTCCCCCCAGTCAGTACCTGATGACTTCTCCATCCGTTTTAATTGGTAATTATTTTGCGGGGTTTAATGCCTTTATTCAGACTGTCAGTGTGGAGTCAGGAGAGGAGGATTAGGTGCCCCAGGGGGACGAGACACTGGCACGGCCAGGACAGCTCATTTTTACACGGGCAGGGGAGGAGGACAGCTCATCTTTGATCCGGTTGGGGCTTCGCAGGCCAGAGGGGTGACAGCTGCACTTTCTTTAGCCCACATTTGAATTTGAATTCTATCTTAGGATGCAGCGCGCCGCGGACTTGGCAGGGCAGTGGGGTAATCTGCTCGGCACAAACGCCCGGGCCTTTTCTTCCTGTGTGCCCTCGCAGAGATTGGAGTAATTAAAGTTAAATGGAATGCATTAAAAACTCACTTGTGCCGAGGCTGTGGCGGCCGTGCCAACAGTGAATGGGCTGGGGCTGTCCTTTTACGCTACTCTAATCCTGCGGAATATATGTGTGCCCCATGACTTTGATGCTACGCTACCAAAGCATCGGAAACGGCTACCAATGGAGCTACAACTGACTGCTGGCTTTCACCTCAGAAGAACATCTTGGAGAGCAAATTCAGCTGGATTCTGACATTGGCAGGAGGTTGGATGGATTCAGCTAGGGAAGGCTATTAGCAATTTCCAGACTCACATGTCACTCTCAATCTAATATGCTTTGATGTACAGCCTATCTAAATACCCCCCTACCCCCATTCCCACCCCAGCACCCCAACCTGTATTAATATTTGGACTGAATCCTGACTAGCTGTCCATAACTTGGCCAGGCTTTAGGTGCGGACATAGAAAGAATGTGCACTTGTACAAAGGTTGGCCTATACATAAAGTACAACTTTCCCAAATTTTTTGCTCATGAATGCAACTCACTGCGGTGTTTGCCCAGGAGATGGGGCCTCCTGGTTTGCCGGCAGCCCCTTTGTAACGAGGTGGACAGCAATTGCAGCAAAATACTAACCTGTTCCATGTTCAGGGCTGCCGCTGTTCCCTTTGGGCTGTGAAGCGGACCTGCTCTTCAAGGTGGATGTCAAAACTCTTCAGACACAAAGGTAATTGTCGGCTCCTTTCAAGTTTTGAGGAATGTGGACAGAGACAAAAGGGGGGGAGGCTACAGCACTATCATCATAATCTTTCTCGTGCTTTGTGTGTGATCCTTAACCCCTTCTAATGAGAGCAGATGGAGAAGGGAAGTACATAGGTGCATTGGTGACAAGGAAGTGCTTTTTGAAAGAAACATAAAATACAGAGTGTATAAGGAAAGTAGTAAAGGGAGACAGATGTATAACAAGAATGAGGAAAATGCCCTCAGACTAGATTGATGTTCCCTTTGTAGTTTTGTAACGCCAAAAAACACAGAATTCAATCAATCTTTCAGCAGACAGGTATACTCTGTCCAATCTGTAGACCTCATAGACTACCTCATATGCAGAGGTTACAAAAACAATTGGATTCATTTCACTCAGAGTTGCTACATCCAGGTTTCCTGAGTGCAATAATTGCCTACAGCCAAAAGCATGCACCAATTTGTCTGATAGTCCTACATGTTGTACCAAATGTTTCCCGTAGGGCTCGACGGAGACCAGGTGTATAAACAAAGTGACCACCTGGTTTGACCCTATCTGACACCTGTTCAAAGCATTGATTATAGGATAACATATGTCTTTTTTTATGTCTGAACTGGTGACTGTTGCATTATGATAAAGGCCAAAAAGTGCAAATGATATTCATCTTCAGATTTGCATTATCTACACCATTTTAGTGACGGGCTTGTGCTTGAAGTCCCCTGTGACAAAACACGACTTGGAAAAATTTGCTTTTAGCCATTGTGCACTCAACGCCTGGATCATATTTGCTCACTATAAGTAGTTTCCTTTGGACCATTTAAAAGAAATCCTACTTCAACTTCTGTTTCAAATAGTCTGTACTTTTAAATGTCATCTCTTATACTGCATTTTTTATGAATCTAGCTTATGTATGTGTGTATGTGTGGGTGTATGTATGCATTTATGGATGTATATTAATGGATTACGGATGCTCATCTATGTATTTACTGCACATATGTATACACACTATGGATGTGATTTTATTCATATGTGCCCTGTTTTTTCATGGCTTTTGTTCACTTGACATTGCTGTAGATGAGCAATCCTCAGCTGATTTCTGAGCTCTGTGTAAAGCCAGAACAAATGAATGACTGAATGAATTAATCTTTTAAGAGGCTGTCCTGACAAGTTTTTAAATGCCACACTCCTCTCCACAGCCTCCAATCCGAGGCACTCTCCAGTTGCATCAGACAGACCCCTCATTGTGTTTGCCCAGCCAGGGGCAAGTATCTCAAGCACACAGGTCAAAGTATCAACTACTTGTTGCTTGATTTGGTTTGGCTCTTAACATGTAGTTTGGGCCCACGCTGGTAATAGATACATCAAGATTTGAATTTCTGCATTAGCAACCTACCTGAACAAGCACAGAATTAAAAAAAATATCCAGACATAATGTGCTCTCAGGTACATTAGGATTAGCAAAGTAGCCCACGAAACCTCACTAATATGGTTATGAAGATTATGAAGCATGAAATTCCTTGAGGATTACAAAGGAGACACTTTTGGATGTACACCCCAATAAACTGTTACCACCTGAGATTTTATTTATTTTATTTTTTAAATTTTTTTGGCCAGGAATCCTCACTTATAATCTCTTCTTTGTCTCCCTCTAGGCTCTACATGATGAACTTGTCTTTATATCTTTATCTACATATGTGTATATATCTCTATATCTCTATCTCTCTATATAGAGAGATAGATATATAGATAAAGATATAACCAACATGAGGATGTATGTTGAATATATAGAACACACATGCACACACACACACACACACACACACACGGATGCACTGAACGCCTAATGAAGAACATGTTTGGTTTTAGCATTTTAATAGTCAGTCTGTCTTGTTGCCCTATAAGTTTTTCATCAAACATTTGAACTGGATTCTGAACTGGAGACAGTTGAGCTGACAGACAGGTGGAAAGTCAGATGACAGACAAACAGAGAGATCAGGTAGACAAACCGGGCAAACACACAAAGCAGACAGAGAGATAGACAGGCACACAGACAGGAAGACTGAAACAGTGAAATAGCCCAGATGGACTGTAAATGTCAAGGTAGTCACCTCTCGTCTGTCATAGAAAGCTCACCCTGCCATGCACTCCTTTACCCAACGAGAGTGACAGACAACCGTTTAAATGTGGAAATTCTGCCTGCAGGTTGGGATTCAAATATACCTCCAATCATAACATCTTTTCTTTGTCTGTTTAGTAAAATCATAGGCACAATTACAATCATACTACTATTGTCTGTGATAAACAGGCAAGCCAGTGCTGTGAGGGAGGGAATCAAGTGCTGGTCCACTTAAAAGTGAAAGAATCTTTGAATAACTAATTGAAAAGTATCTGAATGCCAGTGTAAGACCTTGGTTTATAGTTTGATGATTTGATTAGTGGTGATTTGTTTTTGTGCTGACAGATGCTTGATGTTGGCAAGGTAAGAAAAAAAAGCCAAGGCTTTAAGCTCTATTATTCATGGGCAGCAGTTGAGTGTGTATTTCCATTAAATGTGTGAAGGCCTCTGAGGTCTAAGAATGCACTTTAATAGATACCTGTCAAACGTAATTAACTATGTTTTTCCTATATCATACGCTTTCCCATCGCCTCAAGCCAGAGGCTCCTCTGTGTGTTTGTGTGTGTGAATGTCTGTATGTGTATATGTGTGCATGCATACTCATGCACACATGCATGTGTGTGAGAGACAAGAGTCTGTCTCAGCGCCTTTTGCCACCCAGCGATTGGAGACGGTTTTAATTGCAGCATGACAACCACAAGAAAGGACCAGAAGCCCCATAAAAGCCAAGGCAAGCTGGCAGCCGTCCCACAGTGGAAAGCTAGCCATGCCATAATTACAGGTAAAAAGACCTCTAGCACTGTAGCTCAGCACTGTGTTTATTTGACACCAATCATGCAACTATGCAGGTATCCCAACAATAACGTGCTCTGTCCCGACAGGACTGAGGTGCCTCTGAGCAAGATTTGGACATCAGTGGCAATCAAGGAATGTCTTGTGGCTGGAAGATTGAACGTTCTTCAGAGCATGAAAGTAAGTTGAAAGACCTTCAGTTAAGGAGCCCACATGAATTCACCAGGCCCCTTTTATGTTATCGCAAGTTACATTGTTGCCCGTCAGAGAGGAGACAAACATTGCATCAATTATTCATTTTCCATGACTTGGCTCTGTCTCAGGTGAGCAGTGCAGTTCAAACATTTAGACATCCACACTGGGAAACAGGCCACATTTAAAGTCATCCTTCAGCCAGTGATTAAACCTTTAAAAAATCATCTCGGTTCACTGATATTACATATTTAGAAGTTTTTTTTTTCCATGAAAAAAACATCCCTTCATGCCTTAAAACAGCTTATATGTAACTCTACACAATCATTAAGTATGCATGCTTCTGTGAATATGCAAATGGCCACGCCCACCCCACTACCTGCTCACACGCCGGTTTGTAACTTGTGTCATATTTGATAATCTATCCATCTAAAACATAATTTTTCAACAAAACTCTTAGTTACACTAACATTATTCATGTGAAGAAGCCATTTCAAGTTGGTTTTGGTGATTTTTTGAAAGTAAAACACTTAAGCGACTGGCGGGGATGATGCTAATGATATGGAAAGCACCACTCTGTCAACTGGTGGGATTGGTTTCTTAGGTTTATTTCTTGGGTTGACTTAGTTAGGCTAAGTGGTACATGGTATGGGCGCTACACTGTAAACCACCAGCACACCACCAGCAAAGGTGTTTTTAGTGGCTACAGGCATGACTGGACACATTTTGAGCCTGGCCTGTCGGGTTGGTTAATGTGCGGTTCAAAGTGATAGTGAAGGTAGAAAAGGCTCCTGGGTAATGAATTCTGCAAATTTTTGAAGAAAAGTATAGGGGTATGTTGGGGACACTTGTTGGGATATTTTAGCATGCACTTGTGGAGATTTTAAAGCTGTTCTGCTCTTTGAAATCAGACTCCATCTCCCAATTTTAAGCAGTCTCATCTGTATTCAACACTACATTGACAGTGTAAATCACAAACAATTTAGTGACAGCATCGGTCTCTATTTGAAGAACCAGATCCCTGGGCATAAATCTCACCTCTGCGAGCACTTTACGAGAGCACTATGTGTGTTTTATGTGTTCTTTATGAGTGCTTAAAGGCCACATCTTGAATGACACTCACTTTCAAGCCCATTGGAGGAAAAAAAAAAAAAACATTTTAAAGGCTCATTTTCCATAACATATGCTCACTTTCAACTTAAGATGAGTCTGTGTAAAAACACACAGGGCAACATGTTTCCTCTTGCTCACCTCTTTTGTTGAGTTATTCATTCAGTGGCTTCTTTATTTAGTGTTATCCTGGTTGTGGTGATTTACTAGTTGGGTAATGACTGTCAAGGCAATTGGCTGCTAAAGTGGTGAACCGGGGCTCAAGCGAAGGGCAGTGTTCATCACAGTATTGACTTTCTGACGGGGGTGCTGCAGACTCCTTTGTCACTTGCGCTGGTCCGCTAAAGGAGCGGGCCAAGTGAGATCAGTAAGAGGGGAACTGACCGCTGTAGTACTGCTGACTGGCCACCACTGCTTTTGTCAGTGTCACTTAGCAGGGATGAATTTGAGCCAGGATGGAGGAGCTAAAAAAATGGAGAGAAGGAGGAGACCACACACAACCTTGAGGGGGAGGGTGGTCGTTGTTGTGTCGATAGAGAGGAGGAACAGGGGGTTTTTGTGCCTTGAGTGATGTTATTTTGTCTGGGTGAGGTCAGTGAGGAGTGACAGACATGACAGTAATTAAAGGAAAAACCCTCCCTCAGATACTCTATTTACAGTCATATATCAATATGTGATCTTCAGTTCTAGGAGTTATTTTTAAGATTATGTATTATACTTTTCTAGTTTACCCACTTTACCTGAACCAGCATTTCCCAAATTACTTTGGACAATATTCTAAGAATATGGATAGGGTTGCAAGGGTTTCAATTTTAATACATATTCCATTACAGGTTACCAGATACATGCTTCCAAATGTAATCTGTACCATATATGTTTCATTAAGATGATGCATGATTTTTGACATAAATTGTATCATTCAGGTAGAGCAGGTTAATCAAAGACAGTAACTTAATGTAAACACATAAAAGTAGGGGATTTAGCATAATGTCCCAAAAAAAAAAACCTAATTATTTTGTCTAGGTATGTTTTAATTTTTTTTTTTTTTTTTTTTTTACCTCCCATTGCAAATTACTAAATTACTGCAAGTCCTAAGTTGTAGGCTTTACTGACAACCTATACTTAAAGTAATATTATCATATTTCTGTTCGGTTCTATGTTTATTTCCTAATATTAGGATAGTTTCAAAAATTCTTAGTGTAATACAGCCTGTGATCAGTGTTTACTCATGTCAGTCAGTTGTCTCCCATTTTTTCTTCATCATACTTGAAGCATCCTGAGACGTCAGTGGCAGCTACTTTTTTCAAATTTCATGCTGGTTTTTGGACCAGGCATGCTTACATTTTTTGCATAGTAATGACCACTGTTCTGTCCATTAGAGTTTTCCAATTTATCTGCAATGCTGCCACAACCCACTGTGCTCAATGCACCCAGAAAGGCATTGCCAAAAAGGACATTGACCTGAATTTGTGTTCACCAGCCTGGCTCACAGATTCTAGAGGCTATCGTTAGATTTACTGAGGAAATACATACTGTGGTGAAGCAACGTCTGGACCATTCATCACACAGGTGAATTGTAATTTCTTTTGCACCAAGGCAAATTACTTCATATTAATAAAGTTGTCTCCTTACAGGAGATGATTAAGTTTCCAAACTTCTACACACTCCCCAATCAATGTTCCAAGTCATAACAAAGATTTTCAACTTTGTAAACATGGCAGTAGAATCACGGACTTTATTCAAAAGAGAGTTGGAAAGAACTAAGATGACAGGTGAAACACTTAGACACATGTTGGAGGCTAATAAGCAAAGCATTATGTCCTACTCCTTATTCACAAGTCATGTCACAATGTAAGGCAATACACTAGAAAGACAGAAGATAGCTGCTGGAGCGAGGTGGGGCTGTACTTTATTAGACTTTTATTTATGCTATTATTTTAATTTACAGTCCTTCTGCAGTAATAAAAAATAAATGATCACAAGTTTCAGTGTTGATAGACCATGTTAATAATGACCAAATCAATCATAATCAAATGAAACAGAGTCATACAAACATATTTGAGCATTTAAAATCCATCAAATTCATTAAGACACATGGATAAAGATTTTAATTGCTAACCAGTTTTAAGTACCATGTGGCTTTGTGTGACTAATGAGACAGCACACAGGTCTGTCAGATTAAATAAAGCTCATATTTTTTATTTTTTATTTTTAATTCTAAATAAATAATTAAACTGCTTAGACCTAGATATCTAATTTCACAGTGCTTTCAGTGTTTCCCTAGATGCAAATAACTTTAGAAATATTACAGAATTGTCCGCAGCTTTTGCCTCATTTTGTGCCAGGAAACCCCCAGAAGACTCTAAGATATCGTCCAGAGCCATTCACCAGTGCCCAGTCTGCTGTGAGGTCTGCTGTGAGCAGGCTGACCAGGTTCTCTCTGTAGAGACCCTCTGTCCCAGGAAGAGAAGCAGCAGCACAGAGTGGATACTGTGGTTGCTCTTGCAGACGTGGATGCCAGATGGACAACGAGCACTCAAAACTCTGTGCATCTGAAACTGGAAATCCTGGCTCCTGTGGATGAAGAGTTTGGGCTGGAAGAGGTTCGTAAGTCAGATGACTCTCTCCTGTCTCAATGAGCCGCTGGATGGCCGCCAGTGAACTGGTGAGCCCCGTGGCGATGGCAGCAGCTATGGCGCCTGCCCTTCAGCCCGCTCTCCCGGCTGTCAATGTGCTCCTCCCGGAGCTTCATGGGATCATCGAGATGGTGGCTGATTGCCATGGTATTGCTGTGCCACCCATTCTTTTCCCACCCATTGCTGACCTCCAGTCCACACTGGAGACACGAATGGATCCTGTGTGGCCCCAGTTCCCCACCATTGGCCCCTTCCTGAAGGCACCAGTGTCCACCTAACATTACCCTGCCTGTCCACTCTTCTCTTCTCTTCCCCCCGCAGCCAGACACCAGACCTTCAGACACCATGGACAAGATGGGGAAAGCAGCTGGCACCATCCTCACACTCAGCCTCTGCTGTCAGCCTCTCCAGAAGGATGGCTTGACCTGATAATGATCCCCTGATACTGATAAGCAAGAGAGAGTGTAAAATTGTCTGTTTGAGTAGGTTATGAGCAAACTAACCATACACTCTTCCTAGAAAGAGTTGTTGATGAGTGTGTCGACCAGTCATAGCAAGGGAGGCTACTAGCTTCTAAAATTACCCTGACATATGGTATGCTATCTATATGTTGTATACGACAGCAGCAATGTGGCAGTACCAGCTGGTGAAAGCACGAGGTTAGCTAACTTAACCTAAATGTGCCACACTCTGAATATTGCTAGTGATTCTAGATAAAATTAATGAGTCGCTACTGGTAGAGAAATTGTAATCTTCTACGATGGATCTGTCATTGTGATTAGGCTATTGAATGAATGTTGGTGCACCCAACGCCCCGACCCCCTCCTACCTCACCACTGATCCCCTGAACCCTGTGGAAAACTCTTGCCACACCATATTGGTATCCCCACAGACAAATAACCTGGACCCTGAGGTGAGGAAGAATATATACACAATTTCTGTGATGTTCATTGCGAGACACTTGAATTTTGTGAGGGAGCATGGCTCAGGAGCTACAGCCAACATCCAGTAATCTGAGGGTTCCTTGTTCGATTTCTGCCTCCTCCAGAGAGCATTTTGAGGCGACACTGAGCAAGACACTGCACCCCTAACCGTTTCTGATGAGCAGTCTGGCACCTTACATGGCAGCTTCCGCTATCAGTGTATGAAGGTGTGTGTGAATGTGAGGCACACATTGTAAAATGCTTTGAAACACTGTACAACTGCAGTCTACCGTTTATTCATCAAAGATAATTCAGAATGCATTGTCTGTTAGGGCATACTATATCTCATTCTGGGACTTTGATTTTTACTGGAGGAACAGTTTTTGAGATGCTGGAAGGTATCTCATTCATTCCACAGGAGCAAGGCTGGTTGAGTCCATGCACATCCCAGTATTGTGCAGACCTTGTTAGCATGTAGCCCATCGTTCTCTTTGTACTGGTGCACTGGAATGAGACTGCTGTCATCTCATCTGAATCACTGTAAGAAAATACATAATACCTACAAGGCAAGGTGGCATACAGTGGCATGCTGTGTCAGAGAACCATACAGGTATGCAAGCGTGCATGCATGTGTTTGTAAATGTCCGCACCCACCCAGCCATGCACATGAATATAATAGACACATTCAAATACTGTGTGCTGCCTTGAGTCCCTTAAATGTGAGCTTCTTTTACTTTTCTGGGTGCTAGAAAATATTTCACCATGCATCTCTCTCTCTCTCTCTCTCTCTCTCTCTCTCTCTCTTTTGCTCACACACACACACAGACACACACACACACACACACACACACACACACACACACACACACTTTTGCTCTCTCATGACTATAAATTTGCATATCTTTCTAGAAAGTATTTTCTAGTAAGTAGAGCAATGGCAGCTCTCAGGAGAGGCACAGACACAGATAGAAATTTGTATAAAAAAGAAGAAACATCTAAGCGAAAAAAGAACAAAACCACGGTACACCATTACTTTAATGATCCATCATGTTCAAAGGAAACTTATTCACAATCCTGCTGCAATAAACAGGGGAATGAAACACTGGTGTAAAGTGCTTTTCATTTGGTGTTTGCTTTTAGAAGCTGTTTATTCTTCACTCTTGCTTTTCTTAAGATAGCTTTCCACTTCATTTTCTTGAACAGGTCATATGCCCATACATCCTACTGTTAAGGATCTGCTAAAAACTGATAGTGTCAAAGACTGCAGCACACAGCAATTGGCTGAGGGTCACATTCCCCCAGTATCTCCTCTCCACTGGAGGCATGTAGGTGGGGTTTCTCCACTGATCCTGCTGTGATTGACAGACTTGATGAAAAACCAAAGAGAGAAAAGGAAAACGTTCCCTCTCTTCTACAGGCCAATACATCATAGGGTCAGAGTTCAAAGGTTGTGAGTCCCAGGAGGTGACAACCTCATTACCCGAGAGTGCATCAACCCAACCTGAATGGCTTTCTTAGTATTTACGTAACCTCTGACCCCCTTGCCACTCGGGAGGCTCTCTCTTTCTGCCTTTGAATCCATTCTTCGCTCTCCCGTTCACTCCCCTCTTCCACAGGGCAGGGTTCAAGTTCATTGTCAGCATAGCCCAGACATGTAGAGGCTACTTATTACTCTGTCTGAGACAGGGCAAAACACTGCTTTCCCTTTCTGAGTCTCTGTATCTGTAGATGCATATTTTCGCGTTTACCGTAATGAGCTTTAATGTCTTCTGAACATAATTCCCTTCATTTCTTTTGAGAATTTTTTTTTTTTTTTTAATGTAAGTTTGTTGTTGTTACTGTTGTTTTTGTAGGAAAGTGTACATTCTAAGAAAAAAAAAACTAAAGCTATTTTATGAGCTGTTATTTTTGTTTTTATTATTTTTAATTAATTAATTAATATAATATATAATTTTATTCATATGTATAAGTTGGGATTGGTCACTCCACAGAACATATTTCCAGTGGTGGCATGCTTTACCCCGCTCCATCTGACGCCTGGCATTGTACTTGGTCATGTAAGGCTTGCATGCAGCTGCTCGGCCATGGAAACCCTTGCCATGAAGCGTACAGTTTTGTGCTGATTTTAATGCCAGAGGAGGCTAAGACCTGTTAATGTAAAGTTATTCAAATTATAACAGTCAGCAGTGTGGAAATTTGATTAATGTCCTTTGAAAAGTCCTCCTCAAGTTGTCAACACATTCAAAATTCCCATCTACTCAGTAGTTTAGATGATGCCACACACAGCCAAGTTATAATGAATGCTCTTCTTGATTGACAGTAAGTACAGTGACCCAGAGCCTGTTTACCCAGCCAGCTACTCGCCAAAGAACCAAAAGGCTCTGTGTGGCTAGGTGCTGAAGCTCCAACACTGGATGTTTATTGTCCAAAGACAGAAATACTGGTAAGAATTGGGTAGCAGTGTGATAAAGAAGAATAAGCTTTCACATGTTCTAAAACAACTAAGAATCACAAACTGAAAGAAATTGTCCTGCTTGTGTTGGAAATCGAACTTTTCCTGAGCTGAAGTTAAAGTGATTGTACTGGATCTTTAATTTTCAACGAGGGGACACAATTGCATTTGAATCTACCTTTTTGCTGCATTTGTCTTCATTGGCGTTACCTCCAGTGACACTGTGTTCCTGTAAGAGCGGCTCAACTGGCTCAGCACAGACAGATACACGGAACAGAAAATCCAAGTCCAGGATCCTTCTTTTCCTCTCCTCCCCTCTTCCTTTTTAACGCCTGATTGTTTAAGTGATAAGTGACGGTGATGGATGAGCCGGGCTTTGTGTAATTATTGTCCTGGTTATCATTGTCACTGCTGATAGCATACATCACCGTGTCCCAGCCCATTTTGCATGTGATAAATAACAGTAGCTGGAGAAATACATTCGAATCATTTAGCCTCGGTTGTGAACAGACCCCTGGAATGTAAACACATACACACGCTAATGGAGGGTATCGGTAGGTATGAGAGCGAGCGCTGATGGTGTGAAATCATTACTATCACAGAATGGTGTGATTGTAACATTTGTACCATACATCTACTGTACTGTATGCAGGAGGAGCTGGCACACAGACATGAACTGAGCGTGCACACACACACACACACACACACACACACACACACACACACACACACACACACAAACAAACTAACATACTTGGCCATTTTCCTTGCTCACTGCATGTCCCAGCCCATCCAAATGAGGCTGCCATTGAAGAAGAGTCATTGTACTTACTTTGTCAGGGGTGATTAACTGATTCTGATGCTTTATCATGCATCCATGATACTTGACAGCCCTTAGGTGATGTAATCACTGCAGATGATTTATGGATTATGCCAATTAGCTCGCAGATAAAGGTTATTATTACTATTCATTTGCCTTTTTATAGATGACTGCACTGTGATGTCTTTTCGAGGAACATTTCAGACAGTACCTGGATGAAGATAGAATCTATTTCAAGATAAGGAATGGCTTGAGGAAGTCCCTGTTTAATCTACAGGCTATCTAGCCACCATGACGTCTCTCACACACCAATGTACGGTAAGATATCATCTGCCATTAGCTAGATTTGCATTTATTGAGTGTTATTTATAATCACGGAAATTTCTCTTTGATCCATCACAGTAAAATGAGCCTTGAAGTGGTCTGCTTTTCCATGTCATTCTCTCTTTGGCTAGCCTGTACGTGACCTCTGACCCCATAATGAATATTTGTAGATTGCAATTAAGCATGCGGCAGTGCACCAAAATTAATTATTGTGTGATGTAAAATGTCAGAAAACATTTGGAGTAATTTACCTCACCAGGCACTGTTGCTTGCAGGCTAAGGTTCAATTTGCCAGGTCAGTTTTTCAAGTAAGCAATCTCACAAAAACACATTCTAGTCAAATCTTACTTGAATGAACAAAATAGAATAAGAAAGAAAGAAAGAAAGAAAGAAAGAAAGACAAAGGAAAAAGGAGAAAATGTCATATTTCTATTATTCCCTTATGAAATTTGTGTTGAGACTCTGCACAAATTCTATGTCTTTGACCTTAGTATAGTATTGAGAAAAGTGCCACTGTGTAAGGAACTTTTCATTTGGTTGATGTAATTGCAAAATCAAGTCTAACTATTTATAGAGCACCATAAATATGATATTTTCAATATTTATAATCACAAAACAACTAAGACTTAACCAATCAACCAGTTAAAAAGTGTGCAGTTACTATTACAGTGCATCACAGTTCAGTGGTACTGTTATACACACACACACACACATAAACAAACAAATAAACAAACAAACAAAACTCAAGAAACAAGGGAAAACTGCTAAAACAGACAAGTTCTATTGTCTCTACACCGACGCGGTGCTGGTAACGCTCCATCTCTATTGTCTCTTGCAGCTGCACCATATCAGAGCCTTTTATCAATGATGACAGCCCGCCTTCCGGTTGAAACTGGCCTCTCAGTCTCTGTAATTGAATCAGAACAGGTTATAGAAAAGAAAACATTTCTGCTTAACCTAACACAACATCATCTCATCAGTTCACGCCACAAATCACATGCAGCTTCGTCAAAACACGAGTTGCTCTTGATATTTCATCGTATATTGCCTGATTACACCAGGACACTATTATCCAGTGGAATTGAAGCCCAGCTGCAGCACACACCAAACAAAAGAGCTTCTACTGTGGGGCTCCTTTTTCCAGGCAGAATGAGCAGGATTTTCCTAAAAAAAAAAAAAAAAAAGTATAGACACACACAAAAATAATCCCATAAGCCACTAGAAGTGTGTGTTGGTGTGTGTATGTGCAGAGACCCTTCCCACTGCCTGGATTTTCTTGTTTTGCTGAGCTTGGGACTCTACCGGGCATCAGCCTTTGGGCAGTGGGTGTGAAGCTCCCAGCCAATGACAGCGTGTGATGCCAAATGGATAGCACAACACCCAGTAGGAAGCTATGAAAATTGTGGACGTGGAAAACAGGAAATCAAGTGAGGCGAGCAGACATAACTAGTGCCACGACAAGAATGAACCTGAAGTTGACCTTCACCCGCTGGCGAGCACTGAAGGAGAGAATGAGGATAAAGAGTGACACAGTGTTGGCCTGTTTTCTGTTAGTTAGGTAGCTGCTGGTGGCTTTTATTTCCCTTAGACGGCGATGAATTTTTCTATTACTTTAGATAAATTCAGCAACAGTCAGTGTTATAAAAAATACCGTACACTGTTACAAGCAAATACCAAAATATTTGATGAAGACTGAATGCGGCACATCACTTTAATTCTCACCCTTTTTCATATATGGACATGGAAAAACTTTCACCCTAAAACGTTTGTTACTAACCCTCATCAGACTGCACCCAGAATAGCATATCGTTCGGGAAATGTGTTGATGTGTTGATTGATTGGATTATTGATTGGAAACTAGCAACGCAATCATCAATAGTATATTTCACACAGCTGAGAGCTTTAACTACGCTCAGAGGCAAAGCAGTTACGGCTGATACATAGTGAAATGCACTTTATTTGACTTGCAGTATTTACAGTTGAAGGTCATACCTACAGTTGCACTTAAATATCAACTGTATTATCTGCCCACTTCACTCAGTGTTTCATTTTACAGTAGCAAACAGCATATGGCAGAGTGCCTCTCCAGAAGAGCAGTCATCTTTACAGTCATCTAATTCCATTACTGTGTGGCTCGTGGAGGAATCGTCCTCCCCTTGCCTGTTGAAAATGTCACCTGATCCCATCAATTACAATCTGCTCGACAGACAAACTCTCCCTCACACCTTAATGGATGTTTTAGGGGATTAGATGTCTGACGATCAATTGAGGAGCTAAAAGACCAGACGAGTCACCCGGGGTCATTCAACAGAATAGTCCTCTGAACACCTCGAAGGGTTTTATTCTGCTTGTACCTGGCCCTAATTAAAGGTTCGCCTAGACTAATCAGAGGTTTTTATCTATAACATATCATTCATTGAGTGCATTTTGTGCAGACTCACTTCTCAGAAATGAGAAGTCATTTATTTATTTATTTATTTTTTCCACAGCCCCCTTGTAGCTGCCGACAAGTTAATTGTTGTTCAGCCCATTTAAACAGAGGACTTTGGAGTAATTGCTATGATGCATAAAGCAAATAAGCCACTTTGGGCATGAACACAAGTAGATGTTCTCATAAGTGATAGCACAATGTTGCTCTCTTACAATGGCTTGTTGACTCCAGGTTAATTATGAAATGGAAAAGCGGCATTTTTCACACATTTTTTTTTTTTTTTTTTTGATTCATCAGCCCACCCAAATAATCTCACAGCAAAATGAATCATAAGATGTTCTTCAGGTGCAAAAAAAAAGATATGTTGTATGCAAAACTGCATTACCTAATGAATGCTGTTGAATGCCTTCCTGTAGGGCTTGAGACGGTAACACGGTGTAAGCTGATCCGGTGGCTCTGCGGCTGCGAGAGCATTGGTTATGTTCCAGTGAAAACTATATGAAGATCAGGTGTCAGCCGAGGAGTCAGAGGTTGTTGTACACTGTCAAACTAGACCATGGCAGGGAAAATTCAAACACCCTAAAGGCAGATCAATCAACTTTCGGCTGTGGAAGTTGAACTGTTGAAAAGGTCGGAGGGGTCATGGAGCACTAGGAGTTCAACAACGGTAGCCTCAAGCTGCCTCTTTGTCAACACTGACAAAAGGTTGTTGTCAAAGGGACAATTTACTTGGCAGTTGTGTTCCTAAAGCAAAAAGAAAGAAAAAAAAAACGGTTATCTGAGTGATACGGAAAAGTTTTGTGGATTATGTGGGGATATTTTGAGTGAAATTCAGGTGTGCATAGCTGTACCAAGTACAATGAATGACCTGGAATGACAGAGGCTTAGATACATGAGCAACATAAGTACCCCATAAAGCACCTTCACGCCTCTCTCTCTCTCTCTCTCTTTCTGTCTCACTTTCTATTTCCCCCTCTCCATCTGTCTCTTTCTATAGCCCTGTCTTAACTCTCTCACTCTCTCTCGCTCTCTCTCGCGCTCTCGCCTCCTCCCCCTTCTCTCTTTCTTCGTAGACAGATGATACGCTGTCCTCCTTCTAACACCCTCGCAGTAGCACATTTCCCTCCCTGGAGCGAGTAACTCTGTCTTCTGTCTGTGTCCACACTCCTGTCCCCCCCAACACAACCCAGGACAAGCATGGCCTGCAGCTTCGATGGCCCTCCGTGGAACAAAAACACACGCTGCCTCTCAAAAGGCTCCTTTATCCCCAGCGAACAAAAAGACGGCTTCACCTCCGCACTGTTCCCACCATTAGGCCCTGGCCTGGGCCCTTTTCTTCTCCCCCCTCTTCGCCTTCCTTCTCCTCGCCCCCCCACTGGGTCCTTTCACCGCGGGGGTGGGGGTGCGAGGTGCGCCCTTTATGTTCACATGTGTCAGTGCTGGTTTACTCTGTCAAACTTGCCCTCCCATCACAATAGACGAGCAAAGAGACTGACCAGCAGCTTTTGCCACAGCCACTGCCATTGGTGGAAAAACACACCTGCACCTTTATGTGTGTGTCTGTACTCAATGCTACAGTCATATGTCTGTTCTGTGTGAACTTGATTGGGGATTAGAAAGCCTTTGGGATGGGACCAGACTGGAAAACTGGAATGGATTTGACTGAGCAGGGCTTGGATCTCTGCTGGGCCAGGCGGAGCAGAACTGAGCTGGACTGGTGTGTCGGTGGGGGCGTTTTTTTTTTTTTTTTCTTACCCATGTTATAATGTTTTGATAGCACGAGCAAATTATATGTCCTATTGTTCAACATTTGGGAGTACCGTTGAGTGCGCGAGACCTAACGATGCGGTGGCAAATTTGCATTGCGTGAATACAAAGTGGGTCATTTAGAAGCGTCGTTGGCATGTAGACCCTGTCATAAAACCAAACGCGTTTACATATTCAGTAAATGCCCCTGTTCGATGTAATGTTCACCGCAACATTCATTTTCCTTTTCAAAAACTAAACGAGAGGCCCGGGCCATTTGACTCTGACTGGGTCCATGAAGAAATCATTATCCCCATGACCCGAAGCTATTAATTCCATTTCTCACCCCCCTTCTCTCTCTCTCTTTCTCACTCTCTCTCTCTCTCTCTCTCTCTCTCTCATTCTGTAGATAAATTCATTTACATGAAAGACCACTACTCACACACTGGTATAGGCCTGCAGGTAAATGACAATCTAACCAACGATTTCATGCAATATTACCATTTCTCAGCGCACATGCAGACCACAGGCTGTAGTAAGTATATCATTAATAAATCTGCCCCTTTCCCATGACTGAGGGGATCAACAGGATTTAATTATCCTGGCGTGATTTGAACTTGATCAGCATACTATTCAGTTACACAAACATTCCACAGCGAGCGAGATAAACACTCTGCTTCTGTCCTCTGCATACAGAAGGTGGCTGAGAGGAAGACAGGCGCAATCAGACGCTTTTTTTTTCTGTCTGTTTGTCCTTTTGTTGGTCTCCCTGTCTGTCTGCCTCTCTCTCTCTCTCTCTCTCTGTCTCTCTCTCTGTCTGTCTGAGTGCTGCCATAGTAGAGTCTGAGGTTTGATACAATGCAGGAAATGTAGCCTGGCAAGCCTGGACCTGGGTGGATGTGTCTACTCAGCCACAGCCATACAAACATAAAAAGAAAAAAAAAAAAAAAAACATATGTAAAATTCTGTAGAATATTGTCTCAGATATTTGATGTAAGTGTCAAGGCGGAAATAGGATATACCATGCTAAATTAAAGGCGCATTGTGCAAAATTGCTGAGGGTTGATTTAAGTGAAGACCTTTTAGAGACATCTGATGGCGAAAACGGAAGAAACATGAAAATTAGTGCGCTTTTGTCAGTCGAGTCTGAGCCGTCTTCACTCAAATTAACCCTCGGCAATTTTACAGTTTTATCGTGCAGCGGAGTCGTATAAAAGAATCATTACAATAAGCGTCGGTCCGCACCTGTCCTGATCAAGTGTGCTTGATTCAAGTTTCAGACAGTCTCAAAAAATCAAGTGCTCCTTGTTTTTCTAGAGAGGAATTTTTTTTTTCTGTCTTGTCTTCTTCTTACGTTTCTTCTTCTCCTTCTTCTTTTAACTTTTTGTTTTGTGTCTTTCAGCTACTATTTTGCCCAGGTGTCAGGCCGTCTTGCCTCACAGTGGGAGAGCACCAGGAATATTTTGACTGGGACCTCAACGTTACACTGGAACAGGCTCAGGCAGTAAGTCAATCAGTCAGTGATTATATGTGTGTGTGTGTGTGTGTGTGTGTGTGTCTGTGTGTCTTCCCATCTCTTCATCAGAGAAACGGCAGCCTTTTGGTGCTTTGCTGTTTAAGTCCCGTAGGGCAATGTGCAGCTTATGTAGTTCACACAAATGCACACAAACCGGCACACACACACACACACACACACACACACACACACACACACACACACACAATGGAGAACACACACACACTCACGCAAGAAGGAACCTGTTATCAAAAGCTTGTCCCTCTGGCTGGCTGCCAAAAGAAACGTGCTGAGGCGAACACTAATCCACTTTAAATTACAACGGTACTGAAAGCCTGTGACCACAGCCAAATATTGATATGGGGTCATTAGTCAATTATGGCGGGGCCTCTTGCTGAGTGATCAGAGGGGAGGAGCCGTGGCAGAGGTGGCCGAGCAGGAGGTGTCAGAAGTGGTCCGAGAGGAGGAGGTCACTGTGGGGGGATTATGGTATTAGCAGGGTGAACTCCACATTCCGGCTGCCAAAGTTAGTCAGAGAGAGCTGGAGTGGTGATGGTAGTGCTCATGTGACTGATACTCCTCTCTCTCTCTCTCTCTCACACACACACACACACACACACACACACACACACGCACGCACAAACACACTCGCACAACTGTAGTGTAATGACACAGAGTATTTTTGGTTTGTGGTAAATACTGACTCGCAAAGAGATGGGCTGTGTGTATGTGTGTGTGTGCATGTGTATATGTGTGTGTGTGTGTGTGTGTGTGTGTGACACAGAGACAGAGAGAGAGACAGAGAGATCATTTGAATGCACAGTATTTTCACGGAGTGTCAACCCATGTGCTTGCCTGGGCCAAAAAGCATCACCACTCCCCCCTAGTGGCACAAAAGGCCTGCATCAAAGTGCGGTTTCCAAATGTATTATTACTCATCAAATTAAAATATATTGTAAAAAAAAAAAAAAAATCCAAATGTAACCTGTCTTTAGAACACACTTCTCCATATGATCAATAGCAATTATGAATCATTTTAATTATGTGATTAAATCATTCCTCTTTTTCCTTTTTTGTCGTTTTTACCTGGTTATATTTGTTAAATTGATATGTAAGGGAGTCAATTTTCCTCTTCAGCTGCAATTTGGATGAAGATGGATAGTAAATCTGGAAAAATCTAATCATTCAATTAGGACCGTAGTGTTTCAGGCTAAGTGAAACTACATCAGCGGCTTGACACAGATGATACCATTAATTTCCTCTGGGTTAATAATTTGATAAAGCATCAAATTGAAGAGATTGCATTGCAAAGGGCATCATCATAGCCACGGCAATTTAGTCACGGCGTGGGGCAAATGTTGGAGATGGAAGATAAAAGAATGAATGCTAAAAAGATAAGTTGCGTTCATTTTCTTTTTTTTAATTTTCACAATTTTTTTTTAAACATAAAAAACTATCATGTCCTTTCTAATGTCTTCGGTCATGTTTACCGAGCGGGAGCAAAAAAAAAAAAAAAAAAAAAAAAAAGTTTGTACATACAGTGTGTATATAATTTGGCCTTAACAAAACCTGCAAACATATTTCAAGAGCACTGCTACCCAATACCTTTCACTATCACGCCTACACATAAACAATGAAAGCATTACAGCTCTGAACAGTGAAAATAAGAAGAAGAGGAGGAAAAAAGAGAGAGAAAAAAGCCCAGTAACAGACCACCAGTAAAGTAGAGACCACCTATAAATGCTTTCCATCGGTGGGTTCACAGAAGCACTTGAGCTGTAATACTTTAATTGCTCAGGGACTCAAAGTCTAATAAGGTTTCTAAATCGAGCTGCTTTATTTGTTTTCCTTTGACTCGCGGCTAGAGCAAAAATGCAGCCACTCTAATTGCAGTGCCGTCATTAAGAGATGTGGGTATTAAAAGTTTCTTCCTCCAAAACCGAGTGCAGTCCAATATTTTTTTTTTTTTTTGTTTTGTTTCTTTTTTTCTTCTTTCTGCAACTGAATTGCGAGGCCCTTTAAAGGCCAGGTTCACACAGGAAGTAATTGAGTTTAATGGAAGGAATAAAAAATACTCTTAGCCTGAGCAAATGTTGAAATACAGGAGGGTCGACTTCATTTACTGTTTTACTAGTTGTGTGTGATGTCGTTTCATGACAATAATCTGGTGGCTGTTAGCCTAGCCTCAGCAGCGTTCTCCCAGCAGAGGGTGAGGGTGTGTGTTTGTGGTGAAAGGGGAGGTTTTTCACTCTTCGTCCTTGTGACAAATCATTCATTTCTCCATTCTTACGTGGTCATGTTTGGTAAATTATCATGTGACGCAGCCGACTTCCAGAAAACCGATGCCTTTAACCTCAAACAAGGCACATTGTCCAATTCTACTGTATCAAATGAGATTCTTGCATTTTTTTCCCTGCAAATCCCACATTATTTTATGAGGATTTTTTTTTTAGAGACCGTCTATTTGATATTCTCATATTTGAATCAAACTCATCCCCTTCCTCTTTAAGCTACTTAATCATAATTGAATTTGTATTACAGTAATTATAAAGTGAGAAGGAATCGGAGGTATCTGTCAGCTCGACGTGTCACAGGTACACTCTCACACTGACATGGGGGTGTGGAGTCCTGAACGTCCCCCCGATGAGGCACACAGTGGCACTCACAACTCAATTAACACTTTCTATATATACAACTGCGCATGCATGGAAATACACACACACACACACACACACACTGACATACACACAAACAGCTGGGAGTGGAGAGACAGGGCTGTTTTCTATTGATCCTGTGACTTTGACAATTACACCTGTTTTAGGACTTGAGAAATGAGACAGGAAGAAGCCACTTAAGACCTCGGAGTTGGTTGATGCCAATTAGTTACCAGTTTTGTCATCCCCAATTAGCTTTATGCACCAAAGCTTAAGTGAGGAGAGAATGAACAAAAGTTTAATTTGAGTGTGAGAGGCTGTGGGGAAAAAAAAAAAAATGTTTTGTGCATTTAGTTCTCGACACACCGGGGATGTAGAGCAGGTCCTGTGAAACGCAAGGTATGATCAAATAACATAATTGGATGCATTGAGAAAAGCATCACATGCCATGAATAATTAACCGGCGAGTACATACATAAAATATACATAATCACGTAGATCGCTCTCACTTGAGCACTTTTTGTAATGCACATTGTCATGCTTGCATCATGCGTTTACTGTATTACTGCACATGCATAGCCTTTTGTAAATCCGTCTCCGTCTGGCTGCTATTTCATTTTGTAAAAATTTCTTACATGGCTTCACAGTCGGCCACCCTTCCTTTTTTTTGCTGCACCTGATCCACTTTTACTGGGGCGAGTCAGAGAAATCCACCTGAGAAGTTATTTCTAATACTACTACTCCACTCCCCACTTCACTCAAACGCACCACTCTCTCTCTCTCTCTCTCTCTCTCTCTCTCTCTCTCTCTCTCTCTCTCTTTCCCTCTCTCTCTCTCTCTCCGCTTCTCTCTTTCCCGCTCCCTCTCTCTGTCTAAACTTGCTTTCCTTGATGAGTCCTAGCAGGGAATCACAGGCTCGGAAAAAAGGTAGGGGCCTGACAGAGATTGATGTCTGAGCGCTCCCCCTGATTCGCTGATTAAACCCATCAATCAATATGCAGAGGAGGTGTCCGATGCAAATGGATCCAATCAGGCGGAACGGAGTGGTATTGTCTGTGTGTTGTGGCGAGTGGTAAAGTTAGAGGTGGAGGACAGGCACTTCAGCCCGCTTTGTCTCCCTAGGACAGGGACTATAAATGGATACAGGGAGACAGGGGCTCAAAGGAGAAACAGGACATTTTGAGATTGTCAGACGTATCGATTTGGCGCTGGCTGTTAACTGTAATTTGGCTGAGGGTGGTGTGGAAACAGTGACGCAATGAGTGCGCCGAACGCTCATTCAAAAGGAATTACATTTTGAAGATTGTATGTTTTATCACTGAGTCTCTCTGTCAGCATCTCTCTCTCTCTGTCTGTCTTTGATACACAAACACATGCACACTCACTCTCTTGTGAGGGGAAAAAAAGGATCAGTCAACTACAGCTACTAATTTCACATCACACATTCCAATCGCAAACACACACACACACACACACACACAAACGAGCGAACACTCAGTCACTCACTATCTCTCCGGCACCGTGCACACATAGACACACACACACACACACACACACGCAAACACACATACACACACACGCACAGAGGCTCACATGCATACATCATCTGGGCGGCATTCTCCTTGTGCCGTCCCCATCAGCTCACACACACTATCATATTTTCCATGTCTCCATCTTCATCCAATCTTACTGTAATGGTACAGCAGGGACTGCGGCTGGATCTCCCCTCTGGGCCCTGCCTCTCCCTGAAGTATCTGCCTTGCTCTCACTTCAACCCTCATTTGAATACAAGTAGCATCCTTGGTCATTATAGGGGGAGTGTGTGTCCTGCTTGCTTGTCATTGAGATGGGTGTGCAAGTGTGTGCGTGTGTACTGAAGCCATGTGGGTCGGTGGGTGAGGGGGTGCTGCGTGCATGTGTGTGTGTGTGTGTGTGTGTCTGTGTGTGTTTGTGGGAGAATGAGAGAGCGAGCGCCTGGATGCTTGTGAAAGTGACACAGACGGGATGGATACCGTCGTACCCAGGGGTCACGTTGGCCGCTGAGAGTCGCTCTGCATGCCGTCATTTTGGCTTGTCGAAAACACCGCCGCCGTGGCAAAGCGCCCCCTCACCGGCTTTTATTTCCGTCCAGTTCAAGTTCATTATTCATGATTGTTCCATCAATGTTCTATCTCCATCACTCGGCAGGCTCACCCTCCTCATTCAAACCCCACAGAAAGAGAAGGCTGGTCATTTGTTTCCGTAAATGACACAGATGCCTCTCACTCCGCTTATAGACTTATTCCTCCCCTTTTTTTTGGCGAGAGGGGTGGGGGTGAGGGAATGATACCGTGACACGTTTCTCCCTCCCTCCCTCCCTCCCCTTTCCCCTCCTCCTTCATCTCCTCCTCCCCCTTTCTTCTCCTTTCTCGCGTCCACCACTCTATCCATCCCGCGCTCCCCTCCCTTCCCGAAGACAGCTCTACTAGGAGACAACGAGCCCCCAAAATGGCTGCCTTGGTGCCAGGGGGACCACAGGCTGCTCTCCCATCTCCCATAATCACCGGGGCGATGCTCGGATGCCTCCTCCATTTGCATAATGCCATCCTGACACTTTCACTTCCGCCATCCATCACCGGCGGCGTGAGTCCCGCGGCCTGCTCCGTCGCTCCGTCTCCCCCTGATTGCGTCCTGTGTTTATCTGCCCAAGCACAAAAGATTGATTCCCCGCTGTCTCTCGGCCTTATGTTCAGCAGATAGGGATTTTCGCCGAATGATGAAGCACCCAGTCAGCTAATGATAAACAGAAAACACATATTCAAAAGGACGGTCTCCCCCCTCTCTCCGGCTTTAGTGTGGCTGCTGCTCGCCTCCCCTTCTCCTCTGCCATGTGTGGGGAAGGGAGGGATGTCAGGTTAAGGAAGTGAACACACTCTGCAGGGAGTTCAATTTGAAACGCAATTGTTTTCCTGTCAGTCCTTTTACATTTTTTCTGTTGATTTGCTCCAGGGGTAAGGAAAAATGAAGGACCAGGAGGAAAGGGAGATAGCAATTAAAATAAAACTGTCGTCTTGATGGCTGCTCTTGTTCTTCTACACACCACAGTGCAGGCGGATCTGACAGACCGTGCTTTAAGAACATATCCTGGCTGAAAGATAAAAGCATTCATGAGTGCAGCCCAGTAGCTTTTAAGAGGACGGAATTGGTACAAGAGGGTTGCTATACTAAACCTGGAAGAAGTACAAACCAAATCCAATAAATGCATTATTCATTTAATTACTAAGCATCTAACATGATGTTGCATTTAACCTCTGCAAGATACCATTTTGGAGTTAATATCCGGCAAAGTGTGTCACAGCATCACATCCATTAAGACAATTAATAAAAGGCTGTAACATCACACTTTACTTTTATGAAGCCGGCAGGAGTCACAGTTCCTGAAATATACAGTTTACCTATGCACAATTTACAATGTGATAAGTATTCCTCTCCATGCAGCCTATGCCATTCATGCCACAGAATGCCAATGCAAAGCATTTCAGCAAGTGCACTAAGTCTGCAAAGTTTCACTCCACGATAACAAAATACCATTAGCTGCTGTCACGTACAGGAGAAGAGAGATTATTTTATTTATTGAAATGAGATTGAAATGATAAATCTCTCTCCCCATGATAAAACACTGGGACTCATAAGCCTAGTGTGGGGGATAGGGATTAGAAAAAGATGGAGGCGAGAGAGAGAGAGAGAGAGAGAGAGAGAGAGGGAGAGAGAGGGAGAAAGAGAGAGAGAGAAAGAGAGAGAGAGAGGGGGGTGAGAGAGAGGGAGACAGAGAGGGAGTGAGAGGGGAAGAAATTCATAATGCATAATAAAACAAAAGGTGTCGTGGGAAACATCACTGATATTAAAATCAGAGGCAGACAGATCTATATGAAAAATGCAGATTTGAAAATGTAAATAACCATGGCCCTAGGGGGGAGGGGGAGTGATTCAAAGATAGGATGACAACATGAAGAGAAAGGCATTTATATGGGGGCTTTGATGTTTCTCACATCCAAATTTATGCTACTGACGACCAAAATAATGCCACTGAAGGGGATTTTACACAGTGCACTGCTGGCCCTGTTTCATACCATGATGATCTAAAATACATTATGCTTCACATTATCTCAGTATGAGAATGCCTGGTAATGAGATGATTCACATTCAAGAGGGATACTTAAGATTGCATTTTAAATTTCCCAAACAACAACATGTTATCTTCACATTAAAGCCGTGTTCCGAAACAAAGGCGTTTGATCCGTGCTCGGATGCGTATCACTTGAGTGGGAAATCCACACAGTGTGTGTAACCTCGGCCATTGAGGATGACCCCCTCACTTTAATCCAAATGCATCCCAGATTGCTTTGATTTTCTGGTGGAGTCGAGCTGTCAATCAAAATCAAGAGGAGAATGGACCCCCGTGTTTAGATGTAATATCCCTTTAATAAAGCTGACTGTCCTCGTCACACAAAGGGCAAAGTGGAGATGGGACCCCTCAGAAACATGCCTCTGTTTCAGTCGCTGTGCCAAAATGACAATATAATTAAGTGACATATAAACATGGTGAAGTACCAGGCCTAAAGATTGGGAATATTGTTTTATTCTGCGTCCTGCTCAATTCCAGTGGCTGCTCAAATTTAGATCCTCTTTGGTGCTTCTCTCCGCCATGATATTGTTGCATTTGACAGAAGGTTTGTGGGAGTGTGAGAAAACTATACTAGGAGTGTTGACTATAGCACATCTTTTATGTGTAGGAACACCACCCCCCTGGATTGTGAGGAAAGGAGTGGGAGTCGCCAGCTATTTCCCCATGTAAATCCACTGCACAAGTTTAGCCTTGTCGCAGTGCTTTACAATACCAGAGCTACTCGGCTCCTGAACATTGCCATTAGGGAGCTCTCTCACAGCCATTATTTTGAATATATCATTATTCTGGCAGCGCTACCACATTCAGCTCATCACCATTTTTCTCTTTTTCTTTGTTTTGAATAGATAAAAGCTTCACGGGAAGAGAGCATCAAGTCACTTGAAGCACTCACGTTCCAATAGCCAGATTCATTGGCTTGAGTATTAGCATATGTTCTCAAATGCCAATCCATATCTTTCGCATTTTTTCCCCCCCAACACCAGCTCTCCATTATCACAATACTGTCATTTGCTCAAAGTGTGGAATATTTAACAGATTGTTGCTACTTTAGTTTTTGGGAGTCTTTTTTGCTGCAGGATGTTTGATGCATTGCAATTAACCTTTAAGCTGGAATCAAAATAAAATACAAAGCCGGTACCAAAATGATTAGCGGTGCCGCTGTATGCCAAGTTAGCTCACATGGAAGTCTTAGCACTTCCATGTGAAGCTCCACTGAGGTCAGTCTGCCTGAGCCCTCTAAGAGCACATAGGGCCTTCACCCCCATCCGCTCCACAGCTGCTTCTAGTCAGGGCCTGAGGTCCCTCCATCCCCTTCCTCCTCTTCCCCATTCCCTTCCATCCCTTCATCCCTCTTGCCCCTCTGCTTTCTGTTCTCTTGCCAGGACTGTAATCAAGCCTTCAGCTTGTGGCCAGGGCCTACCCCCCTCCCAGCCCGAAAAAGCCACCAACAGACTAAACTATGAGAGAAATGAAGGGCAGAGACAGAGGGAGGAGAGCGGGGTGTGAGAGATGGTCATTAAAACTGTGCCCCGTTTGGTGCAAGAGCATAATGTTTTAAAGACAGGGTTTGCTGCAGTTTGTTTGGGAAAACATTATTGTTGAAAATCCCAGCACCATTAAGGATGCCAGTGCAGAAACAGTACATGAATGAGTGCTAATAAAAAACATGTGTGCCTCGGATTCCACTCATATTATAGTGCTGTCTGATTAAGGCCCTTGTCCGAATATTTGTTGGTGGCAAAGGGGCGAGAGCTACGATTCAGAAGAGTGTGTACACAGTCAACATCATTTGGATGAGTTAGGCTGTCTATCTGTCCCTCTCTAAATACTGTTTTTAAGCTATTCCCAGAAGCTGACTGTACCTGCTTTTGTTCGCTTTCTTTCTTTCCCGTGTCGTCTTCCATGGCTGGAGGCGATGGTGTAGCCGGCACGGTCATGTCCAAACAAAACCCCATCATATTCCTCTACGCTTCTCCACAGCATAACGCCCTCTCAGATGACATGATGGCAACAGCAGCCCATTATTCTGGACAGCCCTTTTGGTTTGCTCAAGGATGTGCTGTTGTCAGTATTGCCTTTCAAGGCCAAGTCCATGTACAATCTGTCAAGGCCACTGAAAAACAATGCTGAGGATCATTACACAGAAATGTGAGGCCATAATCCACTTTTTTGCATCCAGACAATTTGAGTTCCACAGAATATAAAAGCCATGTGTGGGCAATATAGCGATGATGATAAAAAATGGATGTGGGCTTTGAATTTGATTGAACAGAAAGTTTATTTCCCATAAAGACGACGAGTGGAAAACTAAATGCCAGTGAGGCCAGAAATTTCAAATAAAGTTCCGTCCCTACTTCAGAAGATCCCTCTTCAATATTTTTAGCATCTAAATATTTGTTTGCCTTCTTAAACCGAATTTAAATAAAATAGGTTCACTTTATTTTCTAAAGACATTTGTAAAGGAAAATCCATGGCAGGAAATCCGCCCAAATCCTTGGAAAATCCAATAATATTTGCATAGAGCTTAAAACATGCAAAGTCCCTGCGTACGAATTAAGCTGGAAAGGAAAGCCCTGCTGCTTATGCATTAAAATGGATTGGGAGAGAGAGGTTTGACTCCTACAGGTAAAAGCCCTGGAGTGACTCTACTGATTCCTTAGTCTGAGGAGACAAACACCAGAAATGTCCCTTCACTCCTGTCCAACTCCTCATTGTGCCGCAGGATAATCTATTTGGCTACGCTGCACACCACGCAGTGACCCTCTCCAACTCTCACACTTAGTCTGTGAATAGAAAAGATGAGCAGGAGGAAATCTGTTTGTGTCTCGCACTGCAGAGCACAAGGCCAAGGCCGCTGGTGTACAGTACAGAATGGTACCAAGCAACGTAATGGATAGATTCCATTGTGACAGAAAAGAGAATAGAGACAACTCGCGCACAATAGCCCTTGAGTACATAAAGTTGGAGGGCGCAGAATGTAGGGGGATTTTCTTAGTTGAAGTTCTTCCAAGGCCGGTGCTGATTACAGGACAAGGCCTGACACAGTATGCCTGCGCGCTGTCAACTCGGGAAAAACAAACATGGAATTTATAGCACATTAAGAATTCAACAGGCAATCTATTCAAGCAATTAATGGCGTATGAAAATAAGCTCTGTTGGCGTTGAAAGCACTCCAACAAGAATGTAGGCCACGACTGTTGTGTGCTTTTGTTTTCCGCTGATTCGCCCTTGAGGATCACAGTTCCAGAGCTCAAACACTTCACAAAGCTTCCCTGCAAGTTGCTGTGCCCCCTTTCAAATCCTCACGTTAAAATGTACACTGGATCCACAATTACAGTTCCTCCTGTGTTTACGCACAAAGCGTGTTCAAGGTGATTGTGATTATACCGAACAATGTTTGACGTTACGAGATATTCAGGATGTATTGGCTTTGGTCTGTCTGATTGGAGAAAAAAAAAACAAAAACAAACAAAAAAAAACTTGTCACTGTCACAAACTGTCACCTTATGGTCGAAACAGAACCATGAGGGAACAATAATTACAGAACCCATATACACTTACCCCTGCAGCTTGGTGTCTTTGGCTTATCTTTAAAAACTAAACACTGGCTTGACGGAGGGCTGAAAGATGTTTGATGAGATCCAAAGTCAAATACACACACACACACATGCATGCACAGAGGCTTTCCGCCCAGGGCATGCAGGTACTGTAACAATGACCCCTGGCCTCACCTTGTTTTTTTTGCACAGTAACATTGTCACTCAGGGCACATTCCAGCCATATTCACGGGGTCAGCCACTGGTGCCCTTATGGAGTCGTTTTAACAGATTCATTGCAACGGCTGGAAAAAAGGGATTTCCCAGTTCAAGTTGGGACTTTGGGAAAACACTATTTAGAAAGACATTAAAGATCTGGGAAATTAGTTTCAGTTAAAGCTGTAAATCTCAGATATGATGAATGAATGCCTGGTTTTTAAGACAATTGTCAGCATTTATGTTTAATACACACAGTTTAATTTTCATGAGATATAAGCTGAGTCATTTCTTTACTAAACTATCCTGGCAAGTGGCAGTAAAGCACTGATTTCTTGATCTGCTGCGATTGACCCTCCAAAATATGGGAAAGAGCACATCCCGAATTAGTTCAATACAAATTGCATTTGATATGAAATCTATTTTTGCATTTGCAATTATGGAAAAATTCCGTGTTTTATAGGACGGTTGGCAACCCTACCGGTTAGTCCCATGAGCAAACCAAATAAACAGTTATTTACAAAATCAACGTGCCTCTCTCCTGCAACCAGGGGCTGGCTTGCTGGAAGTTGGCCATTTTAGCTAACTGAATATGACTGATAGAAACAAATTTAGGTTAGTGGGGGTGGGACTTAGTTATGTGTACTGGCCAAGTCAGAAGCCGGTCCCATCAGAAGTCCACTCCGCATAAAACTGCTTGTTTAGACGGAGAAGCCAGGGTCAACTGTGACTTCAAATGTGTTAAAGTAACCCATGGTTGAGGAAATTGCAGATTTCAGTTTCTTTTCTTCAGTTTCTTTTATGTACTACACTGGGTAGATTTTTTTTTTTTTTCATACAATTTTACCCTTAAGGTTCACTATGTAAAACTAAAAAAAAAATGTATGTGCTTATTCCATCTTTTTTTGTCATTGCCAAGGGTCATTTGAAGGGCCCACTGCAATTTGGCCAAGCATGAAAACCATGTAAACCATGCTCATTCCATGTTTGTGTCTTTGAATCTCAGCATCCTTACTTCTGCAGCGTACATAGTGTACCTTTGTTATTGTGTTGAATCCACAGTGAGAGTAAGGCCAACAAACAGTGGAAAGCCTTACTGTAAACTGCATTTTAGAGCATTTTTCTATATGACACTGTGCCCTGACCCATGAGAGGGATTATGGTGAGGCTTTGACAGCTCAGGAGTTCCACAGCAACCACTTAGGACAGGAATCCAGCCTGAAATCCTGAGGGAATGTTGGTGTGTGTTTGTGTGTGTGTCTTTGTGGGAGATCTTTTTTTCCTGGGGTGTTTCTCGTGCGGGTCAGAGTGAGAGAAAACAGCCATGAGTGACATGAATGTTCAAGGACTTGTTTTGGGTGCAGCTTCTTAAATATGCCCCATTACTATTGCCAGAAGCAAGTTAATACTGTACACGCAGCTTGTACACTATGCATTTGCTGGGCACACGCAAAGGACGTTGCATAAATGTATAGCCTACTTCACACACCCACGTTGTATGTGTGGCCAATTTAATCATATCTTAAATAGAAGCAGTACATCTCACTTTCCTGATGCCAAATCTAACAATTCACACATGCTAATTCCAAAGATTCGCACATGTATGACATAAAGTGGTCGTTTCAACACTTTACACATGCCCGACATTAGTTTCACATGTTGTAACCTTCATGTCTGCGAGTCATAAAATGATTCTCAAGGAGAGGCTGGTGCAGATTAACACAGTGTACATTATAGACCACTGATGCCTCCCTGACATGTGACCAAAATTAATCAGATTTAGATTCAAGTGATCAAACTGTAATTAATCATGTGAAGAGGGAAATGATCCTTGACGCAGCTCCAGCTGCGAGATGCCTCTGTTTGGTCCCGCGTGCCCCTCTTACAGGGGGTCCACCGGGGCTACATTAAGAGGCTTTGTGCCAATGTCACCTAAATTACAGTCACTTAACACAACAGATGTACTGAATGTCGAGCAAATGATGTGCTCGGGTTGGGGCGGCACATTCACATGCATGGAATAAATTTTACCCGATGTATCAAACGTGTTTTTGTTGCTTCCTCTCCCCCTCTCGGTGAATTTGCATTTCGCTATATGCAGAGCATGCTCCACTAACCCACACTGTCTTGTACCTCAATCTCCAAACAACTCCATAGATGGCTCTTTTATTTGCCGGCCTTTACAGTCTCCATTTCAATGCGCTTGCTATATAGGTAAATTAAGCGTATTTATTTCAGTGCATCAGTTTGAGGAGATTTTCTCTGCTCTTATAGACTCAGCAGTGGATATGCCAGACAAGCTTAGTTCAGAAGATTATTTTTCTCTTTGTGTGTCAGACTCCTCAGCAGAGGCACAGGCAGATACAGGTATTCAGATGGGAGCCAACGCAGACCGGGCCATTGTGCTTTCCCACGTGCAGGAACAGAGCGTTCTGGCATTGCAGGTATGGAGGGGGACAATAACCCGAGGTTGCAGGCACAAATTACATTCATCAAGTTTATCAATGGCAAGTCAGGATTTAAGCCAACTGGCTCACCCTACTACCCCCCTCCCCTCCCCCCTCCACTTCCACATAAGTCTGGTTTTCAATGCAAAAGTTAATTCTGCATGCACCAAGAGAAAAATGATCTGCTAACAATTATGCCTCCTTGGGTGAATATTTTGTGAAACCAACACCACTATAACTACTTCTTTGGCATCAATCCCAAAACAGCACCAGCGATCTCATTTCTGTGTAGATATTGTACAAATACTGTATTAGTTCCGTAGCTGCTAAGGCGATCCTTTCCCTTCTTTTTTCTTTTTTTATCTGATACACAGAGAGCGAGCAAGCAGGCGCGAGAGGCAGTTTAAAGGATGACACCCCTCATCACTCTGTAATTGTACTTAACTGGGAGAAAGAAAAAAGTAAGAGGAGATATGCAGTATTCTGAAAAATCATAAGCCATTATGCTCCGGAGAGGGTTTGTGGGGCGGGGCATATATCTACATAAAGCACTGCTGAGAACCTCCAGCAAATTACCCCGCAGGCCTGCGAGGAGGGGGAAATATCACTAATTGCCCTCCATTCTGTCAGGTCAATTGACTCTAATTGGAAAAATAATAAAAAGCATACTACCCCGGGAGCAGCAAGCTCTGAAAACGACAGGGTCCTTTTTGGAAAGAGAGCAAAGGGAGAAAAAAAAAGCTCAAATTCCTCAGTGCAAATATGGCATCTGAAATCTATCTTTGCCACCGCCATTCCTCCCTCAAAAACAATTACAGCATGCCTTCCTTCTGCCACTCGGCGGGTATAATTACAGGAAAAAGGGCATGGGTTACATACCAAGTGAGTATAATAAAATGATATGTGATTATGCATTAATGTTCATCATCCGGCTCTTTTTACACCTTAATGTGTTATGTTTGATACTGTTGCGATAGATGGAGTGAGAGAGAGAGAGAGAGAGAGAGTGAGAGAGTGAGTCTGTATGTATGTGTATGTGGGTGAGTGTGTGGGTTGGGGGGGTCTTTTGGTCAGCTGCCTTTGAATTGTGTCCCAGGAGACCTCAGTAATTTGGAGTCAAATGAGCGCGCTGGGGAGGCCAGGCCACCTACAACAGTTAGAATATAAGAGAACAAGGAGGTATTGAATAAGAGCTATGCCCCAGGTGCTGGCAGACAAGAGGGAATAGAGCTAATCTACTATCTGCATTACTAAATTATTGGAGATGAATGGCCCTGCTAATATAATCTCTTACCCAGGGGGATGATCCTAAGATCAAGGGTCTGACTCAGTATTCATGCCACTATACGTCGCTCCGAGTTTCTTAAAACTTGTAAAATTGTCACGTCTAGTACTCGCCACAAAGTGCAAGACATTTCTCCAACCTTCCCATCCTCCGGAGTCACCTTACAAACATGTTGTATATACAGTGTGCTCAGTTTGTATTTGAGCCAACTTTTAAAACTGATAAATTAATCAGTCTGATCACAGTCGTCGATGACACACCAAGATATTTATCGCAGAACTTTTTCGGGCTGATATTCCACACGTTTGTTTTCTGTACGCTGAAGTTACAGTAATCGTTGTAAACAGTTGAGGGGGAGGAAGGGACGGGCCTAGGCTCTTCTTGTAACCAGAAGCAGAGTTGTTGCATGTGTTCCTGTTGAATGTTTGTTGAAACCTGTTTTTCATCAAGATTGTTAGTAAGTAAGCCACCCAAAGTCCAAGTTTTTGGCCGTTTCTAATATTCTACATTTGTTGATCAGGACAAGCTGGAAGGTTTTACTGAACTGTATTAAATTCAGATCATATTGAATCAAACTGTCAGTATACTCACTTTGACTTGTCCTCAGCTGACTAAATTGATCAGAGGTGTTAATACCGGCCAAGGCTAAAACCCCTCACGACATCTCCGACTTTGTGAGTGAGGAATGGGTTGAGATTCAGTCAGATTCAGTGTGATTGCAGGGCTTGGAAATTTTGTGATGAATCCACTGGCATGCAAGGCTGCGGGCTGACAAAGACATTCTCCTGTGAGACCCACCGGCACATCCCCCGCCAGCGACGTCTTGCCCCTAGAGACAAACTTATGATAAAACAATGACAGGAGCCCAGCAGCATGCAAACCACTGCCACCCAATACAACCCCCCCTCCCCGCTTATGATCAATGAAACCTCGCAGTATACTATCTCAGCGCACCATGCCAGCCACTGATGAAAGGCCTCATCGTTAGTGACCGTCTTTGATGGGCCCATCGCCTGTTTTGAAATGTAAATCGACAGGAAAGGAAAGGGCTCCGTGAAGGAGTGGCATGCAGAGGAGAAAAGGGGACCCCACCCTCTAGGGAGATTAACGCCACCCCAGTCAGACATGTGTCAAGTGGGACTTGATGAATCCTGGGAAAATGAAAAAAAAAAAAAAGGTGGAAAAAAAAGAGACAGAGGAAAGAAAGCCCTTTCTCTTCCCTCCTTGCCTCCTTCTCAACATCCCTGCCTCTCAGATCATCATCTCCCGCCCTTATTCTGTCAACGCCCTTCTTGATGGTTACTGTCAGAGGTGCGCATCTCTTTTGTAGTGTGGTGTTTTGCTGCTGCCACAGTGGAGATGCTCCCTTCCTCTGCATATGCACAAGTAGGCAGGGATGGGGTGGGATGAGGGGGTGGAGGGGGGGGCTGCGGGTTAGCGAGGCACAGATGCCTGTGGTATGTGCTGATGCTGACACACCTTTGGGAATCAGAAACCAAAGGACAGAAGGAACGCTTCTCAAGAAATAGAGGAAGCATGATATGGGAGCAGAGGGATAGGGGTGGGTGGGTGGTTGGTTTGGGGAGGAGGGGGGGCAAGGGCAAGGCTCATGTCTGTGACATTGTGGCTGTGATAGTGCAGGGATGACAGCTAAGCGATGTGCTGAAAAGCCTGAAAGAGGGAAGGAAACAAGCGAGATAAAGAGAGGAGGAGCCGTTAAAAGGTCTAATCCTAATTCACAGTTGGTCAGCGAAGAGAGGGAAAGACAATAGAAGTCATGGGAAGATGTGTGCATGTGTGTGTGTGTGTGTGAGTGCATCTTGGTCAGCCCCAGCGGTGAAAGGCAGCATCTCTCATGTCACTGAAGGGCGGAGGTGTCACCTTCTTGGTTCTCTCCTGTGTCTGTCTGTCTGCGCCTGAAAAGGCCGTTGCATCATTTGAAGTGACGATGAAATAGAATAGCTAAATAATGTCCCAGCAGGAGTCCGCATGCAGGGATGATACAATGTGCAGGGCCTGCAAACTAACGGCCAGCTGTCTTATAATGAGCCCCAGCGATCCGGGCCCATTGATTACCCCCCCTTGCCCCATTCCCACCCCCAATGAGGGACATTACGCGGGACTGTGAGGGGAAGGTGGGAGGGTGAAAGGAGGAGTAGGAGTGTAGAGGTGGAAGATGAGGGTGGGACTGTCCCTCTCTCTCACAGTTCACCCCCCTCCCGTCCCCTAAAGCCCTCCATCACCGCTGCTGAGCGGCGACCCCCTCTCTGTTAACGAACCAAGAGCCATCTAATTAGAGCTCAAAAATTCATGAGGGTCCTCATTAATATTGAATATCTGTTGTGGGCCACGACTTCAAAATAAGTACTTGCATATGCAGATGGAAGGTGAGAGAGAGAAGGAGGGAGGGAGGGAGGGAGGGAGAAAGGTAGAGGGAAAGAGGGAATGAGACAGTGCATCGCTTCGCCAAAGTAAAGGTAGTGAGGTAAAGGTGGGGGAAAGAAGTGGGGAGGATCTGAGGGTAGGCAGCGGGAAGTACAAGGAAAGAAGGGCAATGGAGGGAGAAGAGAAGAGATGGAGGGAGAGGGGAGGAAAGGGAAAGAGAAGAGAAAAAGTGGAGGACCCCAGAGAGCTGTACCTGTGGAGAAGAGTTGTAATGTTGGAGGACTCTCCTGGGATTATATGCATGGTCTTTAATGAGGAGGGTGGAGTGCAACGGAGAAGAATAACACAAAAAAGGGGAAAAAAAATCCACTCTTCTCTTAATCCCTTGCTGAGAGAAAAAAACTCTTTCATGCAGGTACGCAGAGGTATCACTTTTCAAGTTCCTCACTCCTTCTGTTTTACCCTGGAAAAGGGTACACGGATAAAAGATACAGTCATTTGAAGATTGTCTGCTACCGACAACCATCATTTGCCTTTGAGATAATTCTGGGTATTCCACTTCAGATTTAGAGACATATGGGTAATGCAGAGGAGGGGGGAGATACACTACATTAACTACATGGCAGCCACTCTGGAACACATCAAGAAAGCCGTTCCATGGTGAGGACAAAGGGAGAACAAAACAAATAAACAATTGCTCCTGACATTGCTGTATGAGCTGGTTGACTTTCGTCTTCATATCGATGCAGGTACATTTGTATGGGCTTTAAGTGGAGGGGTGTGTGTGGCAGCCTCAGTGAGGGCACCAGTGAGGGCACCTTGGTATGCAGACTAGAATTTGACTCATGAAGGGAAATAAGTGCAGGTGCTTGCAGAAGGTGTGCTGTGTGTATGCGTGTGTGCTTAAGTGACAGCTCATGAACATGCACTCTCAAAATTACAAGTCACTTAGTCTCATGTTGAGTCCTATAAACATTATTATTCTTACAACATGTAACATGTAAAATTGGCGAGTGGGATGAGATAATTACACTGGTTTCCAGTGTAGTTCCACTAGTTTCATGAGCAAATGAAAAAAAATAAATATGTTGAGATGAGGCAAATCAGGCCACTGGTATCAAGGAAATTACATTTGATTTAAGAAAAATTTGAAGACAAGTTGATTAGCACTGAAAACAAATGGGATTATCTCAACCCACTGGCAGATTTTTTCCCCCCAGTTTTATGAAAAACAGGATTTTAACACCAAATCGCTTGTTAATATTGGGAATTTCTGAAGTGTGTCCGCACTTCTGCTTATTGAAAATGATTAGTGTTTGTATGCATGCATGCCAGCCTAAATGCACGCGAGGGAACGTGTGATCTGCATGTCCACATGTGTGTGCTCAGTATGCGCCTGCCCAAAACACATGTTGTGCTTGTGGATGTGTGTAGTGTGTATGTGTGTGTGTGTGTTTTTTTTTTTCTGTGTGTGAGGTGACTGTGGTCGGGGCCAACCTGAGCACTCTTCCTCAATGTGTCTGGGAGGTCCAAGGGAATCGAGGGCTTTGGAGGGCGTGGATGTGTCTGCTCCGAGAGATTTATAGGCTTCAGCCGGGATCTCTCTCTTTCTCTGGTGCCAAGTTAAGCTGTAGCATAATTAAAACCTCAGAGGAATCCTTTTGAAGTCAACAATGGGCTCTTAGGCAAACCTTAATGCAAACACACATACTGTACACACACACACACACACACACACACACACACAAAGTCATGCACCCACTTGAGCGCTCTCTTTCTCTCTTACCCATACAGAAACACATTCGCGACCACACGCAAACATGTGCATGCGTCCACACACAATCACACACACACACTCAGGAAAGATGTATAGTAGATTAGATTAGAGCTTTATTTGTCCTCAAGGAGGAAATTCATTTCCACAGCCAGCCAGACATGGCTGCATCCACACAAGTCCATTATGACTCGGACACATGATTTGACATGAACCAACACACCATGACAGAGGGAGCACAAACATAACAAGACTTTTCATATACTGTTGCTGTAGAAGGGGAAAAAAAACAGCCCTGTGGGTTATGAGTCCAAGACGCTATTAGGAAGTTGTGACTGTATATGAGACAACACGATGCATCAGAAGTGTGCATATCATCGAGTATGCAGGCACAGATATGACATTTCTTTATATGCCCTTCTTCAGTGTATACTATCTAACTCTGTTTTCCTTTTTCTCCGCGCACACACACTTACACACGCATGCAGGACAATTACTCACATTAAACACCAACAGATGCTATCTTGATTAAATTTGACCGCACAAACACAAATGGAGGCAAGCGGGTCTGCGTCAAGGGTTCCCCGAGCATATGCCGTGCAGGTCGCCAGGAGCCCGGGAAAGGGGAACGGATCCGAGACCGCCTGCTGTTGTTGCCTTGCTGACAACACACCGTGGAAAATACCCCCCGAACCCCCGAGACAGCAAGGGCCATGACCCACCATCCGGTCTTGCGCCGTGGATCGGCCCACCACACTGTCAGATGTAAACACAGGAGAAGAAACTACAGTAGGTGTCAGTAATTTGCAGTGCTTGTAGGTCCCGACCTTGTTAAGTGAACAATAACACTGCTGCCGAGGCTTCATGGAGGTGCAAATCGGACAGTTCAGCTTTTGATATAATGAGCAATTTCTGTAAATAATTTTCCGCAGCTCTTGACTCCACATCAAAGTGAGAAATGATACACCCTGTGTATCCATTCCAAGGCTGCAAAGTCAAGCTAGATTCATGCCCTGGACCCATACTGGTGTAGATCAAAAGTATTGGGCCTTGTAATATGATCACAGTGGGAGTTCACAATATGAGCTAACTTGCTCTTTAGGGGAGGTGTGTGTGTGTGTGTGAAAATGAATGTGTGATCCTTATCTGGCATTGCCCATAACCCATGCAGGCATGGTGGTAGTATGCATCGATAAACTCATAAACAAACTGTAATTACTAGCCCATTAGAGTCAGACCCTCACAAACACAGGCTCATAATCCGTACACAGGGGGGATGGAAGCTTGTCGCTCATTTTCATAACCCACTGAGCAAAAAAGTAGAGCAAAATACTTAATGGTTTGTGACTGAGGGACAAACAAACCATTTTGATATAAGGAGCTTACACTCTCGAAAGAGATGCGGCAGTGTTGATGCTCATGCTCATCATTGTACACATTCCATGCTGAATTTGAGCGCTGCTTAATTTATAGTGGAAGTGATCAGAAAATGGAAGACAAATGTGCTTTTATTTGGGAAGGATAAACAGAATTTTTCTCGACTGGGAGCAATCAGTGAAATAATCGTTCCAATCATTACATCAAATCGACTCGAGCTGTTCTGCAGGATGATAGCCTTGTTGTTTGAACTGGACTCTGCGGAGTTTTTTTTTTTCCCCCTTCCCTGCACGTCTAGACACAAAGTCTCTTGACAGTCCTGGCCACACTCACTCCAAGGCAAACCCAAGTCCAGAGGGATTGAAGGCGGGAGCCTGGAGTTCATTCATTATACAAGGCAAGTCTCATACAGGCTCAGGCTCGAGATGCCACTCCACAACCCCAGCCAAGCCGGACTCGTTTTGAATGACACCACGGTTTTCCTATGACATTTTGAACATTAATATTGCAGGGATTCGTTATATCTCCTCACCGTATCCTTATGTATTCTTATGGACACCTTCAAAGACACTGGTCAGGTCCTCTAACCTGGGTCACATGGGTGCCTCTCCATCTCCATCTCCTCGTCTTGCCTCCTAGTTGGACAGCAGGGATATGTTATGATCCAGAGCGTGTGTGTGTGTGTGACTGTATGGGCGTGCACGTACTGCATATGTGCGAGTGGGCAAGTATATGTGCGTGCACAGCTCCTCTACCTAAATCTGTCTCAGCCCTAACCTTCAGCAGAGGCAGTATGACTGAGTGATCAAGCAGATCAAGCCCACATCTACCTCAGCTCCTCTCTGTGGTGACATTTCACCAAACCCCAGGCAATTCGAGCTGCCCTGATCCTCCACGCCCCGTGTTTATTCAAGAGACAGGTGGGCCTGCAAAGACTAGTGACAGTTTGGATCTTGAGGCTACAA
Organism: Myripristis murdjan; assembly: GCF_902150065.1. NCBI lineage: Eukaryota > Metazoa > Chordata > Actinopteri > Holocentriformes > Holocentridae > Myripristis > Myripristis murdjan. Next base: position 22,547,708 of record NC_044003.1, read on the forward strand.
GAAAAAGGAAGTCTAACCAAACGAAATGGGTAACACTGTTATCAGTAAATGCAGGGATAGGGAGGAAATCAATGTGAATAGCGAGGCGGGTGATATACACCTAGAGCATCATTTTTTTTTTTTTTTTTTAAATAAAACTGTTGGTCTATCATAATACAATAGGTGGCAAAATTCCTAATCTGCATGGCACAAATTAAGGCTAATTTAAGCCTTTATATTTAAAACTCTGTGTCTTTTATTATGACTGAATGAAAAGAACCATTTATCACTCATCAGTGTCAAACTTTTTTTTTTTTTTTTTTTTTTTTTTGCTATACAGCAAATCTGTACAGCAACCAAAAATGCAGACATATTTCTGTCATTGTTCAATGCCTCAAGTAATACTTGTTCAACTATTCAGTGTAATTTTTATGCACAGCAAGAAGATAACATTCTATTCTATTCTATTCTATTCTATTCTATTCTACTCTAGTCTAGTCTAGTCTAGTCTATTCTAGTCTAGTCTAGTCTATTCGACTCTAGTCTAGTCTAGTCTATATATAATTCTGCAGCTCTGTATAATAAATGTCAAATACAAGGTTAATAGTTGTTCCACCATTCAGTGTAATAGCTGTTTTTATGCCACGGCTTGAAGATAAGATTCTTTTGTATTTTATCATATTGTATTATTTCTATTCTATTCTATGTATACTTCTATGACTGTATCCTATATGCCAAAATAGAAAGTTTAAAAAGTTAATGGCTATCGTTTTCTTGTCATTTTGGTGTGAGAGACAGTCTGCATTTATTTTTCAGAGCGGTATGAGAGCGATGGCGACGGTAGAGAATAGTTTGAACACAAACAGAACACCTCCACCAACTTCCCAACTATTAATAAACTGGAAAGAGAATGCCATTGTTCACTTGCGCCGGCAGGAACAAAATGTCTTTAGGTCGGAGGTGGTAAATAATAACGGGCGATGCTTGAGCGGGTAGAGAGGAAGTTATTAATTATAGTACCTGGTGATGTGTTGGAGCGCAGGGTACCAGCCTCTGGAGCGCTAACGGGTTGCTAATACGGTTAGTGTTTGACCGGCACTGAGCTCTCTAATATGTCTGCTGGGACATGGTGGTGGTGGGGGGGGTTCTAATTAATCCTGAGCTGACGGCCAAGCCAGGACATCCCCTGGGAGGCATCAGGGAGAGCAAGGAGTATCACCGCACTTATCCACAGATTAGACTCTACACCCTCACTGGGATACTGAGATGGGATGCCGGGGTAGAGGGTTGCAATTGTTCTCCTCTCTCATGGGTAGGTAAGTACAGGACGCAGTTTGGCCATATCTGAGGGAATTTATTTCTCGGTAAATCTCTTGTTAGGAGAAAAATTGAAAATGATCCCTTTTTTTTTCTTTTCCTTTTTTATAACTTATCTGTCAGTCAAATGAGAAGGTGTCATTGGAGCGAGGTGTTATTTAAAAAAAAAAAAAAAAAAAAAAAAAAAAGAATATTCATGTCCTGCCTGACTCACTCAAAGTTCCCTCTGATGAAAAGGTTGTCTGTCAGAGGATGAATCTCATGCATGTTTGTCAATATAATTTGCTCTCCCCTTCACCCTAGAGGAACATCCCAATCCCTTAAGGTTTCCAACTCAAATGCCAACATCTGTCTGGCAACACCGCCAGAATGAGACAGACTAGGACACCTTCATCAGAGGTATTCTCTGGCTGATAGAAGTCGCACCGTGGAATTTGGGATATGAAATAATGGACGAGCTGAAAGAGCGGCTTGAGTATGCAAATCCCCCACCGCATGCACCCCCCCACACACCCTCCTCCTCCTCTTCTCCTGTCTAAAACAATCCGTCGTGATTAATATTTCATGTAATGAAAATCTATTAATCAGGAAAAAACTTGAAACTTTCGGCTTTTCCCAGAGGAATCCAAATCCCTTGTTTGTGCCTTTTCTGATATTTGTACATGTGATGTCATGTTCTTGGCAGCCATCTTGGAAAAACATGTAACAATGGGCCAAGAGAACCGACCTCTCTCTTTTTGCTCTCTGGAATAGAGATCACGCTCGCCTGCGCTGCGCATGGCCAACAAGGCTCAAGGTCCAAGAGCCTCAAGATTCACAAACAATTTGGCATAGCGACTCACACTCATCCTCATTCACAAACAGTCATTTATGTATGTTGTACTTGGCAGCCCCCCTCCATTGTCCCCACTTCCCCCCTCCCTCCACACTTAGCTGATAGACACAGTGGGTGAAAGCTGCAGCACATCACAGTACCACACTGCTCTCTACCTCACCACTTTCATTATATTGTCATTTTGAATTATCAGCAACGATGGGCCGGTGAGAATGACTGACACATTCCTGCAAGCGGAGCAGCTTCAGCCTGGCTCTCCAGCATGTCCTGGCAAGCCCGGCTTTGCGCTGTGCCAGACAAGAGAGGGCCGGCCAAGTGTCTGGCCAAGGGGCTGCACTAATACTGCATAAATAGGGAGGGGCGGGGGGAATCCCCAGCCCCCAGCCCCCGTACTGGCTGAAAACAATACATCTATGTTCAAATGGAAGGCGATATACCTGGGAAGACGTGCTCATCCTATGATTATATGTAATTGAGTAAAAAAGTCACATAAAAAAAGCCGCGATGCAGATATGGTAGGGTGAGTACATTTTAATATCTGCACTGTATCCATTACCAAATGTCAATTTCAAGTCAAGTGTGATATAATTGAATAAAACAGACGTTCTCTTGCCAGAAATATGAAGCACTATAACTAAAGTGTCAGTGAAAATCTATCTGAAACAAGTGAGGGTGACAGAAAAGATATCACTATAAAATGTGGTTTTAGCAGCAAATTAGATCGTGGAGCAACGGATTTCACCATAATTTGCATTTTGCATGTAAGCAGTGTCGAGCCAAAAATACTTGGCGCAACACCACAGCGGCAGTCTCTGAGGGCTTCGCAGCACCAGCAGAAGAGAGCGAAAATGGGAGAGAAAGACAATGAAAATGAAGAGGGGAGAAAGAGAGAGAGGGAGAGAGAGAGAGAGAGAGAGAAAAAAGGGCATGCTAATAAAAAAGTCCCAACGCAGCAGGGCGATGGCCAGGATGGGGTCTTGTGGGACATTACATTTCACAAGATGCTGGGATCCACATCAACCAGTTAGCAGCGGTTTTACAGCTATGACTCTGTGGTGAAAACCACTTTGTTGCCTAGGATGTAAATCATGTGTTCATACAGAATCATGGGCTCTGACACTGAAAAGATCCTAAACACTACTCCTCTGTTTTTTTTTCCTCACCAGACACCACTTCAAATTTGTAAAATGATGTTAAAAAAAAAAAAAAAAAGAGTCAGACGGACATCTCCTAACTAGGAAAGTCTTGGCACCACGACGGCTCATGTCACCTGGAATCAGATGTAGAAAATACAGCCCCTGTACTTACAGTATTTTTTGGCAAACACTACTTTTCCAGTGATTGCGTAGTACTTTAAAGAGCTACTTTTTTGGTCTCATGAGTCATTTCCTCATGAGTTAGATTCCCCCAATGGTCACGGCAGTTCATCCCATTGCCTTGACTTCAAATAAATATCACAGTTGGCAATAGACACCGCTGTTTTTAATATTACTGGTAAACAGGAAGCCAGAGAATTTGAATAATTTGACAACTAAAGGCATGAGTTGGGAATATGAAGGCCTGTATCTAATTTGATTAGCAAATGATAGCACCAACACCTGTGGTTTCATTTGTTAAATGGGTTTGGACAATAGACATAAATCAAGATAGCAAACTTGGAGGTTAATGATATCAAACACCAATAATGGAAAAAGGATCTGGGTTTTGATATTTACAATAATACAAAATGTTAACTGTTTATCATAAACATCCACATTACCTGATGCAAATTGTACAGGGGTCAAAGACAACGCCGCATGAAAAAGTATTCAATGAGCAAAACTATAAATTAAAAAAAAAAAAAAAAAAGATTTGATTTGCAAATTCAACAGGATAAGTCATAGTTAAAGTGCAATTTAGGCTTCTTTTTGAAAGATGCCATTCCTTGTATTGAACAAATTGCAGCAGGCAAACAATAAATACGCTGTTATCTCATTGCAATGAAGAATTGTTGTCATAGAAAATGCTGTAGGAAGACTGGAGCAGTGCTGAGCATATCTATAAGAAAGTAAAAAGAAGTGAAAAAGAAGAAGAAGACGCCTTGTGCAACAGACACTCTGGTTTCCCACACCCGTTTCTGCCAGCATTGTGAAATCCTGTGCTAATTTGTATCAGGTCAACTCTGGAGAGGAATTTGTTGCCCCTCATTGAATCCACATTATCTTAAGCATATCTCAGCATACACACACACACACAAGCCCACACACACACTCTCAGTGCCAACCCCCGTTGAAAAACCCTATCTCTCAGTGGTGCAGCTGGGGCTCTTGCATATCACACTGGCTGTCTAAGGCGTACCGGGGCTCTGCCATCTTCTTGGCCAACAAGCACAGAGGTGGGTCCCCAAATGAGATACGAACACAAAGACACACATGCACACATCATCACACCCCAACTTTCCTTGCCAGCATGCGTGCGTTGAGGATTCTGTAAGTGAAGTGGCAGGTTTGGTGTTTTTCCAGTTAAAATCTCGTCGTGAAAAGTATTCAGAGCGTGCCACATGTCAGCCCATGCTCACCTCTCTGTGTTTCTTGGAAGACACTCAGACTGGTGTCAGACTTTATGGAACTAGATTGACTCCGATGGGCAGGTTTTGTCAGGCATTTGTTCCTATTCTGGTACACGCAACCGTGCGCCGAGGAAAGAGTGTTCTCAAGGACCCGTTGACTTCTCACAATCCAGGAATGACTTCCTCGTAGAAATGCCGTTAAAAAAGAGCTCAGGACAATTCAATTAGTGAGGGAAAAAAATTTCCTTTGATTTCGATGTGAAAGGAGAATGGCCACAGCCAAGGTTGGAACAGATTTCTTCACTGTCTGAAAGACCCCTGAGGGCTAAAATGAATTATGGATACTCTTTTTTCTCTCTCCATAATTTCAGTATTAAAGAGAATGAGTGTTTGAGGCCGCAGCTGAACTGACTGAGGGCCGGTCGCTTAAACTAACTCTGCCTATAAACATCCTGACGCCAGTTAATTGTTGGTTGGTTTGAAGATCAACCCCCCTTCTTCCCTTTCTCTCCCTCGGTCTTCCTTTCTTTCTCTCGCAACACTCTCTCCCTTTTTCAGCCTTTTATTCTCACCCCAATCTAAAATACCGAATGTAACTTTTATAGAGAAAGAGAGAGATAGAGTGGGTGAGGCAGAGAGAGAGAGAGAGAGACAGAGAGACAGCGAGAGAGAGGCAGAGAGCGAGAGAGATTGCAAGCAGTGGTGGTGTGAGAAGGGGCGTATGGCACCCATTATCTTGTTTATTAAAAGCAAGTTTCTTTCCTTCCCTCCCTCCTCCCCATGCAGCTGACCGCAGATATTTCCAAGGCCCTCGCTCGGCTGTTCTGTGCCTACTTCACAGGCGGCTGGAAGGGTCACAGAAGTTGAAACCAGAGGGTGTCAATCGCCTGTTTCACTTTGTGACCCAAAGGAGGCATCTCAAAGCTTTATGTAATGTACACAACACAAACAAAAATGTCTGCATATGTGCAAAGAGTGCGCATGTGTGTGTATGTGCATTCATGTGTGCATTTGTTTGCATGTGGCTGTGCATGTGCAGAGATGATGTTGTACAATATGAGTCAGTTCACAATAACCTGCTGTATATGCACTGATCAGCTAACAAATTCCCATTATACTAGAGGTGTACCTTAATGTTTTTTTTCTTTCATTCTGTGTTATTGTTAATATATAATTTGGTTTATTACAATAACTGATTTTTGATTGTTTTTGTAATAAAACTGGATTGCTGAGTGCGTAAACTTCAAAGTTTATCTGTGGAATGTAACCGAACATGATGCTGGTGTCAATGTAAGCAGAGAATGTCAATGTAATGTTTAAAAAACATATCACACTGCATCCTAACGAGTTATGCGGTCTCATATTTAGTGTTGAAGTCTTGTTTTTCTCAAAACAAATGAACGAATCTGCCAGAGGGATGAGATATTCTCACTTGTTTCCAATGCTAATTGTCGTGTTTCAAGAACAAGTATATGTTGTTCAATATGTTGAAACAAGGCACAGTAAGGCAGATCAGCCAATTGGGATCAAGAAAATGACACTTGATTGATAAAAATCCTGGAAACTGGTTCATTAGCATTGGAAACAAGTGGAATTATCTCATCCATCCCGTTGGCAATTTGTTTCACTTGTTTTGAGGGGGGAAAAAAATCAAGACTGAATGGTGCTAAAAGGTGCAATTGCACCAGCAATATCTTTGGACAGTCCAAATAAAATGTCACCAAAAAAGTGTGTTAATTTTTAATGGATTTACAGTAAGGACCAAGTATTCACAAAATGGAATTACCTATGTGCAGCCACTTATGGACCATAAGTGGCTGCACATAAGTGGCACAGTTTATTTCCGTTCATTTGAAAATGAACGGAAATAAACTGTGGTACGGTAGGCTTAAAGGCAGAATGAGTAGGACTTCCAAAAAAAATAAAAACTGACTCATACAAAAATAATCCCTCTCAATCATCACGTCTGAGCCACTAGAAGTGTGTGCTGGTGTGTGTGTCTGCAGAGACTCTGCCCTCTGCCTGGATTTTCCTGTTTTGCTGATCTCAGGACTCTTTTGGGTGACAGCCTTTGGGCAGCGGCTGTGCAGCTCCCAGCCAATAACAGCATGCAGTGCCAGATCGATAGCATGACGTCCAACAGGAAGCTATGAATATCTCAGACATGGACCGTGGAAAAAAGGAAATCTTGCCAGGCCAAACGCCAAGCAGATAAAGCTCGTTCCTCTCCCTTTGACTTCTCACCATCCAGGAATGTCTTCCTCGTAGAAATGCAGCTAAAAAAAGAACTCAGAACAACTCAATTAGTGAGGGGAAAAGTTCCTTTGATTTCGATGTGAAAGGAGAATGGCCACAGCCACGGTTGGAACAGAGAGGATGAGGATGAAGAGTGACCTGATGCTGGCTTTTTTTCTGTTAGACAGGTAGGTACTGACGGACCACAGACAGAGTGTTTTAAATTCCACCGCCATCCCAGGAAATAAAAACCCACTGCCGGCAGTGAGCATAGCCAGGGAGGAGGAGCCAGATTTGAATGTTGTGTTTACCAACTTCAACCGAAAAATCCCACTCATTCTGCCTTTGACTTTTAAGCCACCACCAGAGGTAAAAATAGGGCCAGTATAAAGTTAATGTTTTTGGCTTATACCTACACCAAAGTGGGTGAGGACAGCTCTGCTGCACCCCAAAAATAGACAATACCATGAAACGCCCAAACAATTAGCCTGTAAACCAAATAAATTGTTGTCGGTGTCATTTTCAAGGCCAAAAAAAAAAAAAAAAAATACCACCTGCTGCAAAGCAAACTGTGCTGCATGTTTCAGAGCTGCCTCGAATTAAAGCTCATGGCTCTGGCATATCTACTTTTTCTTCTTTGGTCCCACTGATTTTTGCCCAGAGTGACTCATTCATTTAGAGGTGAACTCATGTTATCCAAATGTTGTCTTGCGTAATGAGTAACACCCCACGCACTGTCAGTGGTCTCGCTTTATATTTTTTTCCAAACAGTATCAAGATGCCACATGTTGCCCAGAAGATAGAGAGTGGTACTACTGTATATGGATTGAGTCAATTTTACTGCTGGTAAAACTGACTGTAAAACATCTGAGGCAGGGCTGTATCTCCTCCATCTTCTGGGGAGACAAATGTGTTTCAGGCTTGTGTACCAACAGCGAAAATCCATCCCAAAACACATTTCATATGTTTTTCCTTAACAGTGAACAGTTAATGTTATAATTGTCTTCATGTATGACTTCATCTCAAAGCTCCAAGTACGAGAGCAAAAGAGGCGCTTATGAATCTGCTCCTTATATTCTGTATAGATGCTGTGCTGACACTGGGTGGACAGTTCCCAGGATGATTTTCCTAAGATGTGGGTCGTATTTTCTGGGGAGAACTGTTAACACTGCATTGAAATAAATAAATAAATAAATAAAAAATCTATGAGACAATATCGCCAGCTCCAAAATCATTGCCATTGGAGTAGCTCCAGAAAATCTCTCTTGTAAACATCACAAATTAGAGTCCTGGTATGTCTGGTTTATAGTTTTGGGAGGGAGTTGGTCATGTTTGCATAAACAGACTGAAGTGTCATCAGAAGATCATTAGGATGAAATAATGTCAGACTTCTGTTTCCAAGTGGGATTTTTTCCCCCACTGGATGTTGTTAATGTTAGAAGGGGTTAAAATACATTATTAGATATGGCAGATCCATGTGATATTGCACACTCCCCTTCAGATATGACATTTCAGTGAATCACCACATTTCAAACAGCCACTGCAGCGTCCCTGTTGTACTCAGGCGTAGAACATATAAGCATTGCGACGCAGAATATGTTACACAACTACAATCCTGCACACACGCACAATCAAACGTATGAGAATGCACTCACAAGCACGTAGACACTCACAGTGTGACACACAGACGCACGCGCACATGCACACAAATGCACACCCACCGCCGGTCTGTGCTCGCTTTGGTCATTGTGCAGTATTATTATCAAACCGGGGATAAACATCTACACCAGGAACACACCCGTTATTCAATTTGCACCAAGCAAATCTCTAAAGCTGTTCAATTCATCAGGGCCAATTACTGATGCAATGTGCTGGAGGTTATCTTCACTCGCCACATTCTGCAACTGCACTCACTCAGACATAGACCATCGATTCTGTTATGAATCAGGGTGCTTGCCTGCTGCGCCGCACAATGGCCTCATAGTGCAGCCTGAGACTGGGTGGTCCAAGTGTTTGACACTGCCCAGCTTAGTCAGGGACCCCGCTGTGCTGTAAGTGTAAAGGTGTGCATGTTGGGTGATGTTTCACAAGGGTCTTGGATCAGGTTGAGATGACCTCATGAAATCCATACCCATTCCAGAGCGGAAAAAAACCAATACTGATAAGAGAGCAGTGCCAGTAAGACAAAGGCGATAGCTGAGGTTTGCCGGCGGCCACAGCACCGGGTCTGCCCTGCTGGGTTCTGTTTGCATGTCCTGCTTCGTGATCCCTTCTAATTGGCCGTCATTACACCCCACATTACCCTATCAGGGCCTGGCTAGAGGGGGAAGCAGACCATGGTGGCGGATGGCATGCTTTGGTAAGTCTGAATTACACAACTCCGGGGCCATGACTAATATTGTTGTAGTCGATAACTGCTAATGTAAGCAATGGAACAGATGCCTACGGTGGAATAACAACAAATATAGTCCAGTTAACCTTCTCGCTAGGCTGCCTTTGACCAGTCAGAGAGGCACAGGCTCGGTCAAGCGCACATGATGGCTCCCATTCAGCGGTGATTGTGTAGTGTTAAGTGTTTATTAGTTTTAGTTGTGGGGATTTGCATTTCTTGTTTGTGTGTTTTTGAGCGTGCGTGCGTATGCGAGGTGTCCATTTGTCTGTGTACTCAATTGCAGTGCGGTTTAATTACGGCCAGTGTTTATGAAAGCCAGTGCCACGAGATTAGAAGTGGAAAAAGCAATGCTTTATGGTAATAATCGGTTCTCAACTGAACAAACAAATATATGTTTATAAAAGTAAATGCATGAACAAGGAATCGCTTGAGACTCGCCAAAAAACTAAGATAAAGACAAAACAACAAAGATTACTTCCATATTTTTTGTGACTCATGTATTTAATTGTTTGTTTTTGTTTGGAGAGTCTGCTTATGTTAATTACGCTGTCCTCTGTTAGAGAAAGAGAGAGAAGGGGGGGAAAAGAGGCAAAATTATTTTTCAGCGCAAACACAAATGCTTTGACAGAATGCAAACATGAGAAGTCCCCCCCTCCCTTCAGAAATCCACACCTCTCCGCCCGTTGCTCTCACACTGAAGGAAATTAAACATCTGTCTTTTCTCTTCCTCACTCCTGCAAAACTCAGCATCTTTGAGTAATTTTTCTCTCCTTTTTTTTTTCTTTTTTCTTGGTCAGGCCTGGGATTCCCTTGCCACAGACGAATCCAATTTACAGCCGTTTCTTTAGTGGGAGCCCAGTTCGCTGCCGCAAGCTGCCGTCTCACAGAGGAGACGCGGGGATTGGAGTGCGGGGACTAAGGGCCCGGTCCAAACCACTAGGACAGGCCTCGGTCGTCTTCAGACCTGCTAGATGAGACTGCAGCCTTGACCTGAGTGCTGAGCTGCCTGGTCGGTTGATTGAAGTGCACCACACTTGAGAACATCAGCGCCTTGCATCCATTGAAATAATAAGCTGACCCAGAGAGCTGCTCGCCTTTGAGCTGTAGCCAAGCCATCTGAATCCACTCTGCCCAAATGAGGGCTTATTTTTCAAAGCGTCTCTCTCATGTGCGCCGGCCGACCCTGCACCCGTGCTCTGCGTGCACTGTATGTGTGTGTGTGTGTGTGTGTGTGTGTGTGTGTGTGTGTGGCTGTGTGTGTCAGTGTGAGTTAGAGAGTGAGGGAGAGGTCGGTGAGGGCCACGCTGGGAAGGAGAAGATCATGTCCACGGCTAAAGAGTTTGTTTGGTGAGTCACACGTTCCTAGGAAGATGTGTTTTCACAATTTGGCTAAGTCAGACTTCTAGTTTCCAGTTTTTCCCTTTAGTTTTCTTTGGTTTTTAACCTTAACCTCAAAGTTACAAGGAATTGGCATTTTGATGGTGTCTTGCTGCCATAATTCAACATTTTTTCAGCCTGAAACAGGTCATATAAAAGAGGGATGTTTAAAAAAAAAGGAAGAAAAAAAAACATAAAAGCTTGGCATACAATCTTGAGCTGCCACAAATTCTGTCCTCTTCAAAATAAAGTGCAGCCACCTAGATGCAAACATGATGTCTAAGACAAAGATACAAAAGGTAACATAGCACTTTCATACCATGGTGCTCTGTCTCTTTAAAAAGTATTAAGATGAAGAAGATGAAGAAGATGATGTGGGGAGTGCGGGGGGAGAAGTTGTTCAAAATATAGTTTTCTATAAAATAAGAGTAAAACTTATTTGATATAAATATGAAAAATAAACATAAAAATTGGAGAAAGATTTTTGTATTAGAATTCTTTATTTATTGTTAATATACATACATTATGTTACTGTATGGAAATTAAGTTTTTTATGTCAATGTGACTTCAAATGTCTGGCACATTCTGAGGCCTATTTCATCCTGTTAAACTCCTCTGTATGCTACGAGTTCAGAAGCAACTAAATGTTTCGAATATTGAAATATTTTGAGACATTCCTAATGTGGTTTCTGTCAATAATTTCGTTCGGGCCAGTGGGATGTCTCAGACCTCACTAATAGCGTTCACTAAGCAGCGCGTCCCAACATTTCATTCCCTCTGTCTCTGTCTCGCTCCACTTTGACAAGTCTGCACAGCATCTGACATGTGTTTGAATTCAAAAGGCCAAGTGGAGAGTCCTCTTTTTCCATGCTCATCTATCCATTAAGTTTTTTTTTTCTTTTTCTTTATGCATCTCATTCCTGATTAGAAGTGTCGTTTGGCCATCATCACTCTGCAGCTCTGTTCTGCCCCACCGACTCTCTCACACACTACGCTACAGTAGCCGCTTAGTGGAATACATGACTGGGAATTAATCCGTAAAGTGGATGTGTGTCAGGGCAGTAAACTTTGAGTCATACAGGGCGCCGAGACAAAGAGTAAGATTGGTGCGAAATGTAAAACAGCAAAAGGGAGGTGTATGCCTATCGGTGGTCACTTCGAGAAAAACAAGGACGAAGAAGAAGAAGAAGAAGAAGAGCAGGAGAGAGAGAGAGAGAGAGAGAGAGAGAGAGAGAGAGAGAGAGAGAGAGAAAGACAGGGAGAGGAGAGAAGGACGTCACCATGCAATCTGCTCCCTCAGCACAGCTTCTCAGATGTGGTCTGGCACCTAGTTCACAAAGCCAACCAGATCCACACATTGCATTCATATATCTCTGGAAAAGGAGGGAAGGGGGTGGGGGCTGGTGGTGGTGCGGGTGTGATGTAGAATGAGGGGGAGAAGGAGAGGGAGAGAGAGAGAGAGAGAGAGAGAGAGAGAGAGAGAGAGAGAGAGAGAGAGCGGGTGACAGGGGAGGAGAAAGAAGAAAGGGAAGAGCAAGTCTTTTGTGTTTACTCACACCGAGTCCCTGCCAGAAACTTTAGACCACATAAGCGATTCACTTTTGTCATCTTTGCTGACCCAGTCTCATGTAAAAGATTGATGAGGGAGATGATGAACTAAAATAAACCAATCTCCCAGTCACTCACACAGACAGGCAGCCAGGGAAGCAAGCGAGCAGACAGGCCCTCTTCTGTGAGTAAACCCCCGGCCCAGATTCTCCCTTTATGTCGCTCCGGCCAGCTCGCCTCTTTTCTCACAGGGAAAAAGGCCCGGCTGGTCAATCAATAGCAGCTTGCTGCCCTCTTTTGTTAATGTCATAGCTGCACTAAACAGCTGGTGTTTTAATTCAAACAATGTCAGACTTATTCTTTAAAAAAAAACAAACAAAAAAAAAACATCTTTTTAGTCTGCAGAGAGTAAATGAAATCATAGAATTACAACTGAAAGAAACTGACCTCCCAAATGCTGATCGGAGCAACAGTCACTATCAAATTTTCATGTATTCTGATTGTGCAGATTACCTTAACAAAGGAAATAAAAATGATCAGTAGTACTGGTAAAAATGTGATTTTGAAAATATATAAAAGAACTCAAACTTTGGCACCTCCTTCCACTGGGGACAAAAAAAAACAAAAAACAAACAAAAAAAAACATCTTAACAAGTTATGTAGAGTCATTCAGTGTTGAGATCTCAAAAGGAAAGAAAGCAAAATAAGGCAGATCAGCCCACTAGTATCAAGAAAATGACATTTGATTCAAGAAAATTCTGGAGCCAAGCTGATTAGCACTGCAAACAGGAAAATCCACCAGTGGGATTACCTCATCCTGCATGTTGTGAGAAAAAAAAACAAAATTTGAAGACTGAATATGAGACTAAATGTCTTAAAAAGACAGTGGTATTTTGCAGAGAAGCACAATAATAAAATAATATGCATGTGTCAGGATTAACTATTTTAGTATAACTGTGTTTTTTTTCTCATTTGTATGTTCGCTGCATTGCTCGAACCGTATACAGAGCTACAGCTTTTATGAATCCATAAAATGATATCTTGTTTTAACGAGAAAAGAAATTCATTGCCGCCGTAATTGGTAAGTGCCCAAATCATTAAGCCCTAATGCGGGGCATTTCCTTTGGAGGTAGTTTCCATTTAAGAGACAAGTGTCTAATTGGTGAGTTGTTGAAAAGCACCACTACCTCCCCAGAGATCATTTCTGAAATCATATAGAGGATAATTCCCTTTCAATTAAATGCTACAGTATTCCAAGTTTGATTTAATTGAATGCGTTTATTCAAATCGTCGGGGTGAGGGTGGGGGAGGCAGCGCCATGATTCCATTAAGGGTGGTGTAATATTACGAGACCAGTGCGAAAATATCACTCTGTCTCAGGGAAATAGAGCAATATCAAAAATAGATTGCGTGAAAAACAGAACACTCCAAAGTAGACGGCAGCCAGCATGGGTGCAGATTGAATAAACAATGTTCTGTGCAGAAAGCATAATGCTGAATAAAGATGACCTGCTGATGCTGCTGTATTTGAATATTATTGGAATTAATTTGTCAGCCAATACTGAACGTTGACTATTTTGTCTGGAACCTGAATAGATCTCGTGCGGTTTTCTAGCAACACATCCATGGAACAGGACGGGGCGAAAATCACTTATTGTGGGTGAAGCCGCAGCTGGGATGGAGTCAGGGTCAGGACAATATGGGTGTCACTATTCCTGCAATGTTTTTTTTTTTTTTTTTTCCTTTTCTTTTTTGGAATCGGGGTGTTCCAAAAAGAAATTCAATTTTGTGCAATGAAATACAGGAATATAAGCTACAAGACAGACTAAGAGCTAGAGAGGCTCCATGCATTGTCAAAACATGAGTGCAGTTTCTAACAAGTGAATGGTAAAGATTTATGTCAGTCTCTTCATCTCACATTGTTTGTTCTGCACTCCTTCAGACAAAACCTCTCTCTCTCTCTCTCTCTCTCTCTCTCTCTCTCTCTCTCTCTCTCTCTCTCTGTCTCTCTCTCCCCCCCACCCCTCTCCCTGGCAGGTGTCACACCCACACTGTGGCCTCTGGGCTGCAGGAGCAGTGCAGCACGGTGAGAGATAAGGGCTGTATGGAGACAAGCGCACATCCTGCATGAGGTTAGGGCCCCACCAGCACTCCGCTGCACTGTCTGTGTGTGCATGTATGTGTGTGTGACCGCATCTCCTTCCCGTCTCCACGCCAACGAGGACAGAGCCTGCGGTCGGCAAGCGCAGGTGTGTCTGCAAGTGTGTGTGTGTTTGTGTGTGTGTGTGTGTGTGGGTGACGAAAGAGACCTGAGAAACTCCGTCGCACTCTGGTCTCATGGTCGTTTTGATAAGTCGAGGAGCAAACAAGGTCAGAGAGGGTAAGGCGGCCTGCCGTTATGACGGCGGTCTACAGATGTCATGATCTCACTGTATTCAACTGCTTTCAACTCCACTCGCTGAGGCATGTCTGCGGTTTGAGATGTCATCATTCAATACAAAGCTTTTCGTCTCTATTTTATTGTCAAATATCCTCACAGATCTTCTCGCCGTGCTGTTTGGCACTTAGCAGGGAGGTCTGTGAAACTTGTTGGTGGCCCCGGATTGAAATTCAAATCGGAGTCACAAACCCATTTGTCAAAGGCAGTGTGTCTTAACAGTTGAACTTTGACAGTTAAAATCCAAGTTTATCCACACTTTCTTCACACATCTAGGACTGCAATGCCCTCTCATGGCTGCACAAGTATACACCCACAGTGTGGTTTAAGGAGAAAGTGAAAGGAAGCCCGCCACAGACAGTGCAGGCAAGATATGGTGAAGGGTAGACGTGCTGAAGGGGAATATCACATGTTGTCAATTGTGTTTCCGGCTCTGTACTGTAAATTGCTCTCCCTTCATCCAAGCCTCACTGCGAGAAAGGGTTTCTCATGTGAGCATCATCAGTGGTGGTGCATGTGCATAAAAAAAAAAAAAAAAAGCCCATGTTTACCAGCTTTGTGTGAACTTATGAATTTATGCATGTGCACATGTGATAACAAATTTTCCAATATTCTTAAAGCTGTGATATTGCTCAAAAAAACTACTGAAGTTTATATGCACCCACGCATGCTAACACACGTGCAAACACAAGGACTCAGAGGTATACACACACACACACACACACACACACACACACAGTGGATGTCATCAACAGGCCGTCTCACAGGCCATCCCATCAAAGGAGCGACTATTTCTCCCCACTCCCAGGCTTTTTCTCTCTCTAAATCTGACACCGCTCTTATAATAAGCAGCCTTGCATATCAGCTCCTTGGAAAGAGATGCAACTGCTCAACTGAAGGGAAGAAGGAAGGGAGGGAGGGAGGGAGGGAGCAGGGAAGGAAGAGAGAGTGAGGGGAGGGGGGAAGAGAGAGGGAAGGAAGGGAGGTGGTGGTGTGGGGGGGGGGTAGAAATCGCGAAGACTTCTGTCACTTCATGAAAAATAGCTTCCCCTTTGGACGGAACTTCACAGGCCACAATCAAGCGGTGCCAAGACGCTGCAATCGTGGCAAATCAAGTCAGCATCTATTAATAATATTTCTGGGGCTGCTGCGGTGAGTGCGCGGCGTGTCCTCCCGCTGTCACAGCCCCGTGATGGAGCGCTGCCTTTATCTCAGCCCTGGCACGCTTCTGTCACCGTGATAAACAATTCACACACAAATATGAATAAGGATCCTCCCAGTAGGCCCCTGCACACCCTGCCTTTTCCCCTCATTTTCTAGATGGGGGGAATATAATCTACCGGCTTGGTCTCTCTTTCTCTGTTTCTACCTCTTTCTCTCTCTCTCTCTCTCTCTCCCCCCTCTCTCACTCTCTTTCCCTCCCTCTTTTTCTCCATCTATCTCTATCTCTCCTTTTCCTCTTTTTCTCACCCCCTCTTCCTCTTTCCTTCCCTCTCTTCTTTTTCTTTTCAATCTGTCTTTCAAAGATATGTAAATGACCCCGAGATGGGACCCCAGTGCGTAGGTGGTGTAGCGTGAATGTCAAAGCCCGGGCCTGTGAACCCTTGCGTGCACACACACACACACACACACACACACACACACACACACACACACACACTGTATAGATGCATGCATGCTCATTCACAGTCCTGATATCTTCTTGAGGACAGAGGCTCATGTGTGTATGCCAGGCAAAAGCATACACACTGCCTCTCATACACACACGCGCACGCGCACCCAGAGAGATTGACAGAGAGATACACGCGCACACTCTCCAGACACGTCTCACACACACGTGAAGGACACAGGTTTTCTGACTGTCAGGAAGCACAAGGACCTTGTCATACACCGTCACCTTACTGTCACATCTCAGCTTTATCACAACTACAGTAAAAAATGCTATCAGTTTTATTTTCTTGATCCGAGCTGTGGCACAGCACATGGAAAGTGATAATTAATGAATGAAGGTGTGTGTTTCATTTCACTGCCAACCAGCTGTGCTGACTTCAACGTTCTGCACTACTCCCCAATGTTATAATTATTACAGGATTATGTCTTTTGTTTTCATATACCTTATCGCACGTGGTATTTATTTAGCCTGCGGGGAAAGAACGTAGGCACTTAATTCAAGTACTACGCAATATCGTAAAAAAAAAAAAAAAAAAAAAAAAAAAAGCGTGAAACAAAACATTGCTGATTTCAGGAGATTTGGCAAAAAATAATGAAACATGTTACGGTTTCCCCCCATGAGCAGCAGCAGCTGAATTTGCGCAGAGAATAGCAACGAACCAAATCGCAGAGCAGTTTTACTTACTGCCTTGGCTACCTCTCAAGGTGAAAAAATGAAGTAAACAAACATTCATATAAAAAAATACACAAACATCAACAGATAGCTAGACAGACAAATCAGCATATCAGTAAATAACGAATACACCGACAGAGAGATAGATAAATAGATAAATAGATAGATAGATAGATGGCTCAAGGGTTTCTTCTTCGCTGGTGCGCAGTTCATTTCACACCTGGTCTGTTTGGTGTCTAATTGTCAGTGGCTGCTCCCTGCCAGCTCCGGGTTCTGCTGTGTCCGTGATGTAATTGCGTATTTCCGTAGTGAAACATCCAAAGAGGTCTAAATGAGATTTCACTCAGCAGGACCGAGTCGTGGTGGGCTGCTGATGATGAATGTATTGTAAGATTGATTAGCGCTATGAGGATGTGCGGCAGACATGGCCACCAGAGGTGTGTGTGTGTGTGTGTGTGTGTGTGTGTGTGTGTGTGTGTGTGTATGCGGTGTCGCTGGGCTATGTGTCACACGGTATGTGTTTCAAGTGTGTCTGTATTTTAACTTGCATGTGCAGGTGTGGGTGAGTCAACGTATATGTGGTTGAATGTATGTGTGATGTGTTCTCAGTGTGTGTGTAATGTACCTTGTCAGTGTGTGCTTAGGTGTGTGAGTGCACGTTTGTGGATCTGCGTGCGTGTGTGAGTGCGTTGGTAACTGAATGACGCAGAGAGTGTCATTTAAGTGAGAAATGAGACCTGGAAAAATCTGAGAGGTACATCAACAACAAACAGGAAAAATCAAAGATGTGTTATTATTTGATTTAAGGATGACTTGATATCGTCATTATTACTATTTTTGAGAGATTGGGAGCAAGAGCAATAACAAACATGAATATAATGTACACTGCAGTAAGTACATTTAATTTAGTATCCAGTTTTACTGGTTTGAAATTTGATGACTTTCCATTTACATACACAAACACGATATGCCACTTGTTCCCACTAATGCAGACTGCAGAGAGAAGACAGTGTGCACAGAAAAAGTGACGTGAAATCGTCATAATGTAAAAGGAATAATGGAACTATTTTTCAGCACAAAACATGTTCATCAGTAGCCAACTTCTGATCAGTCAGCTGATCAGTCAGTCAGACAGAGCCCCCTCGCTTCATATCACGATGCTGACTTACCTGCTGTTCGATATAGCTTTGCAACTGCATTGGAAAATACATATGTGGCAAAAAAATAAATAAAAAAAAATCAGCCTGTGAATATTTTAGTAACAATTAGACTGAGCTCGCAAAGTTTTTCTGTTTGTCCACTGTCAAAGAAGCTGTTCTCACGCTTGAGCAGTGCTCACTCACCCAGTGTTTGCATCACTAGGTGTGCTTGTAACTGCAGTGCCTAATGCAGGCTGATAAGAACATATTTTTACCAGCAGATATTTTAGTTGTAATTAGATTGTGCCTCCAAAGCACTAACATTTGGTATTTATTAAAGTTTGGGCAAAGCTAACCAATCATTTTGGCCAACAAGCTACTATTGTGATGAAAGACAGCTAACTTACTGGAGCGTAGCTGTATAATAGGATGGATTTGTTCTTTTCAACAAAACAGTAAATTTTGTTGATATCCCAAAAGACCTGGTAGACCTCCACAGCATAGTTTGTCTATGAGTAATCAGAATGGGATTTCACATTATCATCTCTGTGCAAGTCTCGGTTTGTCACAGGCTTTTCAGACATTATGTTTATACCTACATATATCATTTTATATTACTGCTGGGTTATTCAGTATCTCTGTTTTTAAGCTTTTCCAAGTCAAAGCAGTTGGTTGCTAACAGGTTGCTAAGGGCAAGCTAGCTGAACACCAACTACTAACGGGACTCTAATAATGCAGGCTCTTAATACTTTTCAGATCATTAAATGTTGATCAATCAGCCAACTAAACTGACATTATGACAGCAGTGGCGGATTTCCGTACAGGCGACATGGCCAACTGCCTTGGGTGGCAAATGGTTGGGGGCGCACCACATGCACTTGCCGCAGAACTACCGCTCTCTCTCTTGCTCTCCTCTTTCGCTCGTCGCCTTGTGTTCAGCAGTGGCAGTAGCACCTCCGCCCCTTCCTTCAAGAAGCGCAAAGTGGGGGTGGGAGGTGTTGTGGGGTGTAGGGGATCCACTTGATGAAGACCGAGATGGGGGGTGGACGGTACAGTTATATGGAAATAATGGACACATAGTGACTCCTATATAGCTGCAAAACCTGAGGTTATATTGGTTTATTTACTAATAAAATAAAAGTGACCATGTTTTGAGTCAGTTTAGTCTTTACTTTTGATTGACATGGGCTACTGGGGCCCTAGGGGGTTGGGCAAACACAAAAAGTTGCTTGGACAAGACAAAGGTCATTGTGTTTATACACAATTTCAAAATGAAGAGGACGAAGCCATCGGGTGCATTTTTCCATTGCACAAAAGAAAAGAGGATAAGCACAAGATTCAGGTATGTTATGTAGTTTATAGTACGCAGTGTATGGATTATAGACCTAGAATAAAGCTTGACCCTGCATCGA
Source organism: Myripristis murdjan (assembly GCF_902150065.1). Taxonomy (NCBI): domain Eukaryota; kingdom Metazoa; phylum Chordata; class Actinopteri; order Holocentriformes; family Holocentridae; genus Myripristis; species Myripristis murdjan. The sequence continues at coordinate 22,567,271 of NC_044003.1, forward strand.
AAAGGGGACTGGCCATTGGTCCGAAGGCCCATTATTCTGAATCCGCAATAATCTGAAAAATGTCCTCTCTCTAAATTTTGTTAAGTTTAGGGCAGGGGTTTCCTCGGGTTAAGACAGCTTTAGATGTAAATTAATCTGCAGTTATTATTGTCTTTCAGTGCAACTTTTGTCATTCAGTCATGCCTGGACACAGTAACTTTCAAGTCTATGTGCCCAAAGATCAGAACTTGCTCACATTTTGATCCGATCAGCCAGATCACGATGCTGAGGCGGCCAGGCTCATGCTGCGTCTGGATCTCTGTGAGGCGTGGACAGCATGTGGGCACAAGCCGGACAATTTATCGATACATATAGTGGAATATGGCCACACGGGAATATATCCAATCACGTGTGGGAATATATCCGATCAGGCAGGTTGCACTGAAGTGTCAAGTCAGGACGCACATGTGTGGACACAGCTGAGTTCCAATCTGGCACATCCAGTCTCAAAAGCTGCATTGAAAAGACAAGTGTAACCACGACCTATATTATTAGACCGCCTTTTTCTGTGAGATGGGATGGCTTCTTATTATTCTTAAATTACTAATTGAAACAATCATTTTGCCTACTCCTCTTACTTGATTTTAGTTAGACAGGCAGCAGATACTCTTCAAAGCCAAACACTATGGTCTGTTTTCTGGTTTTGACTAAGACCGAGCTGAAAGTGGTGTTCCCGTGGCCTCAGGCGTGTTAGTGGCTTCCATAGAAAAATACCAGAAAAACATATTCACGATTATAGCAGCGCATCTTTTTCAATTGTGCCCCATGGAGGAACAGGCTTTTTGGCCCCCATGGCATCCGGTGACTTACAATACCACACTTGACCCTGGGTTCAAATAGGCATGCAGCCCAGAGCTGATCCGGAGGGCTTGATTACTGTGGATTGTCATGCCTCCAGTGATAGTAGCTGTATCTGAGAGGAGTTTTTTTTTTCCAAAATGAAGTAAATCAAAACATACCTGAGGTCCAGCATAATACATGTACCGACTGGGCAGATTTCATATGACAAAGTCAGCGATGACTTTGCATCAAGAAGGACAAGGAAGGCCATGTTGTAGAAAGGGGTGTGAAGAGGACTGGCACTGCCAAAAGTATACAACTGTATCTGCACCTGTCAGTAGTCTTCTGTTTGTTTACATTTGAATCTTTCATTGTTCTCTCATTATCTCTCAATTATTACTATTACTATTAGTAGCATTAGTATTATCATTGCAATTTATTATGTAATTCTGTTCTTTGCCATGTATATTGTAATAAACAGGGTTCCTGCTCCCCAGTGTTCAAACGTAAACTAACATTGTGTCTTATCTACTAACAACAAGCAAACCCAAGTGAGGTCCCTCTCTGTTTCGAATGAGACTGAGCCTCTCCACATGCAGTAAACACATAGAAAGCAACCAATTTGCACTGCAAGGGTTTCATTCCCCTGCAGTCATCATATTATGGTTCCAAAATTAATTTTATATCAATTTAAATGCTCTTCATGTGGGGCCTTTTAAGAGTATGTTTGCACCCAGTTTGAGCTCTGAAAGAAAGAAGCAACAAGAAACGGATACAAAGCGTGAGGGAAAGGTGGGATTTGGAGTTTGATGGTGTTGGTACTAAGAACAATAGGGTTTAGTGTCTCAAATATATTTTGACACTGCATATTCAGTGTTAAAACCTTGATGAAAAATGAACATTGAATAGATCCGCCATTAGGATGAGATGCTGTAAACCGATCCAACTGAATGCAGTTTGCATTTGGCCGATCAGCCCGCTGGTATAAAGAAAATGACACTTGGTTCAAGAGAGTCCTAGAAACAAGTTGATGGACGTTGGAAACAATGCCCATCAAGCTGTACACTTGTAAATGAGAATATCCTTCCCAAGGAAGTCTCAACATGGTGCATTAACTGTCATGTCATATTTCATCTAGAGGGAGGATGCTGATTTAATTTTGAGAGATGTAGCAGAAAAAAATAGTGATACACAAGTGCAATCACCTTGAAACAGGGAAGCACAACTACAACATGAAACAAGTCAGTTGTATTTTTTAAGTTAATGTCCCTTTTATTAACATCATAGCACAGACAGGTAGCTTTTTCAATTCATTTTGTTCAAGTGGCTATGGAATATGGTGTAAATTATCCATGAAATAACAATTTTATTTTAAAACTATCCATTGTAATATAGGAGAGAGATACATTATAAGATATTTAACTGAATAAATTTAGGATTCAAATTAACAACACTATAATTATCACATTACCTGCCAAATTATCACAGTGTTTACCATATGACCCATTTACCAAAAATAATGTTTAAAATGCCATCAGAAATTGGATTGTTCACATGGTGACAACATGACTGACATTGCTGTATAATGTAATTAAGTCATACAACATGTGAGTTTATATGCCAAAACAGTTTTGGTGTCTGGTACTCTTTTAAGTTCTACCAATTCTGAAGTAACTTCTTTTTTTCCTTTAGCAAACTTTTCCAAGAATTTTGAATTTCAGTGAGGTGTATTTTCCTTGCGAGCTCACTTTCCTTATTCTGCCTTGTTTCGAGATGTGGACCATTTCTAGAAAAATCCTGAGAAGAATAGCAGGAAAATCCCAAGACTCAAGTAAAAATGTGTTGTTTTAGGAAACTAAAAATGTACTTATGCACATATGTACTACATATGTGCTCTCTGAGGGCCTTATGTCCACAGGGTCCTGTGTTTCCCAGTTCTATATAGCATGTCATCTGAATCCGATGAAGCCTGAATTAATCTGTATTCGGGTTGTTAGGTAAAGGCTTAGGCTTAATGTGTGTTTACAGAAAATTGAACTGGAGAACACACGACCCTGGAAACCCAGGACCCTGGGAGCCTAGATATGCTCCTCATACAGACCAACATACAAAGTAACCAGCAATGGTCCAAAATAACTATTTACTAAAAGTGATTAATTTATACTTTTGCACTCCTCACTTCAAAAACATGCCTAAGCAAAATCACTTGGCCTGCCAAGTGTGTTTCCTGTAAAATGCAAAACAAGACATTTGCTTTGTTTGTAAAATAGTAAGTCAATCTCATTTATGTCAAGCACACTTGTGTTTCAATTAGTGGCCTGTTGTTTACATGAGATTAAACAATTAAAATAACTCCATGAAAGAAGTAAGCCAATGTCCCACTGTCGGGAAGATTACTTTTGAAATGTAGTCACTTTCAGATTACTTGTACTGTTTTACAAACAATAAGTAATACAACAATTTTAATAACAATTTTAATTACTTCATCAAAAGACTGTGAGTTACTACTTTTGATTATTTCTCACTACATGTATACCAAATGTTAATAAATATAATTTATCTATATACCGTATCAAGGAATGGGTATTTTATTTTATGTTAATTATTGTAAATTTTCTAATGGTGATACATTTTGCTCACAAGGTGAAGCTGCATGTTCCATGTACCGTAAACTCACTTGGACATGTTTTCTCAGCTTTGACTTTCAGTGCTGACAGTGAGCCTTTTTCTGATTTAAAAATGAAAGTATTGTTGAGCTTCCAGAAATAAAAGATGGTCTTGTCTGAGGACATTGTTGGTTGCTACACCCCCTGACATAGCCTGGCTAACACTCCAATGGCTTGCAGGTTCAGGGGCACTGCCCATTCATTTGATTGGTCCATTGATGCCCGCAGCTCCTCCCCTAACTCCCCAGTGCTATTGCAAATAGTCAGTAACAGTTTTTTAACAGTGGTTATGTTATATTTGAATATTACTGGGGACATTATGGCGTGTGTGTGTGAGTGTGTGTGTGTGTGTGTGTGGTGTGTGTGTGTGTGTGTGTGTGTGTGTGTGTGTGTGGTTGTGTGTGTGTGTGTGTGTGTGTGTGTGTGTGTGTGTGTGTGTGTGTGTGTGTGTGTGTATGTGTGTATACACATATGTTCAGATTTAACCTCTTCGTAATCACCAACATTTGGATTTGTAATTGTAATTTAATTGCAACATTTTTCTTAGTAACTGTAACTCATTACAATCACATCTATTTTGTACTTTAATTGCAAATCACTGCTACATGCCGCCAGCTGCGCCCCGACACCAAAATATCCCAAAACCTAAAAGTAACTATCGACCTGAGTAATCTGAGTAATCCATTACCCGCAACATTAGTAGAAGTAGGAGTAGCAGTAGCAGTAGAAGCCATAGCAGTGATAGAATTTTGATAGAAATGTGTCAGTATCATTGATACAATACAATACACAGTAATTAGGCATCTGTAGGTTTTGGGAGTCTGTGCTGAAATGGTCAGTTAGGTAAAACCCACGCCCACTCGGATAACCAATATGTGTACGTTTGAATGAACTGCTTGTATCTTTCAATGCAGGGAAACTGTCTTTGATGTGTCTTTGATTATATCACACCTGGATCTCATGCATCACAGCCAAACATGCAAAGGCAAACATTTCACTGCCAGACAAGGGTGCCATCAGTTAATCAAGTATGGTATAGTTTTGCATGTTAGACAGTAAATTCACATATTAAAATAGTTCTTTTTTAAGACTATTACATGGCACTTCCAATCTATCACATCACTGTGGACCATGCTTTTTCAAACCCACAATGCTTTGAGGACACGGTATGCACCATTATCTGCGAAGCACCAGCGTCACTTGCAGTATATTATATTACTGTTCTGATTTCAGATGAACAGTGTGCCAGTTATGGCTAGTCCTAAATTAAATCTGTCGATATTTCTGTCATATTCCCTGGTATTGTTTGAAAAAATTGTGGAAAATTTATGTATTCTTGCAGGGCATGTCTTTTGTTTTGCCACCACAAACTTGGTTGAGTGTTTATAAAAGCAAAGGAGTCGTCAGATTCCATTTAGGCCTGTCTGCAGAATGGTAAGACACAGGCCTGTGGGCTTTGGCATAGGATCACCCTACCTCCTTCATAAGAGGGAAATGTCTGTGCAACCCTTCCACTGGAACCAAGCCACCATGCAGAGAGCCAAAAACGCCACACGGACAATTCCCCTCACTCTGTTTTTAATGGCAGCACACAGAGGCAATAATCATAAAAAGCCAGGGTCTTTTTTTTTTTTTTTTTTTTTTTTTTTTTGAATGGTTTCTGACATTCGTCTCCTACAGTAACCACAGCCCCAGCGCTGGGCAATTTCCCCTCAACATGCAAAACTGTGGGGACAAAATGTGGGACCTGCCATTCTCCATGCATATTAAAGACACTTGTCATCAAGACGTCACCCAGGAGCTATGAGAACAAGAGGCACAGTTCCTCCGAGACAGACTCACTCACCATCAAAACCATGAAATTAGACCCGGGAAAATATCCTTGTGATGGGAAAAATGCTACACTTTAGTGCATTTTGCATATAAAAAAAAAAACTGAAACGGATGCATGTAAATTGTCCGTGCCACAAAGACAAATTGGTAATTCAGGTTTGGAATGAAAATGACACTAAAGTGCAAAAAGGAAATGGTGCAGCGTGAAAGGAATAAGGGTTGTTAAAATGTCACATTTGAGATTCTGTGCCTTTAGGAATCGAGATGTATTGTTAGAGGAAATGTGATAAACATGAGCCAAATGTACCGGTAGCAAATAGAGCTCCATGTATACCACGTTGTCTTAGTCAACGTGTTCAGAGCTACGCCCACAGAAAAGACACAAACTGATGAATGCACAATTTGTGGTTATATACTTCCTCACACTTTCCTCTTAATAACACTGAGTCATTTTTGCTGTAACAACAAAAAGGGAACGTGTACCCACACAGCGACATTTTCACGATTCAAAGTAAATGAAAACCAAATGTTGATTTATTCAATGTGTTGACAGCTCTTACTAACACTTATGCATATGTACTCACATCATTAGAGAGACACACAGCAATTTCCAAATGGGCCAAATCCACAGTGTTTCTCATTCCAAACCAAAATATTGTCACCTCATTTCATAGAGAGTACCTTGGACAAGCATTCAAAATCCACATCCAGCACTACTGATTTAACTAATGTGTCAACCATCTCTCAAAACGCCATGCATACTGACGAACACTTCACAACAGCAAAACAATGGGCTTGATTTGTTTATTTGTGGGCTGTATTAAGTGTGCAGGAGGAAGGCCAGGATGAATCGCTCCCCCCCTACTTGGACGCTGGTGCCCCCCTCGGTTTGTCCCTGGGCTCCTCAGGCCCAAGACCAGTGCCCTCCAGTATGACAAATGGCCTTAATGAAATTGGACAACTCAGCATACATGCATAAGAGGATGTTAAATATTGATAGTGAAGATCAACGTAGCGGTGCATATTCCACTCTTTAATATTTTAAGTGTCAGACAGGCCTATTGTCTATCTATTGGGGGGGTAAATCACTTTCTGTGTCCCTGGTTCTCTTTGAGACACACATGATGGCCGGGCAGCATTCACTCAGCTATGGATGAAAGCACTCAAGTCTGCGCTTTGCATATATGCTCCACAAAAGCGTGTTATGGCAGGACACCTTTTCATAAATTTTCATTCTGGCCAAGTGAGTTTACAACTGAGAATCGACTCGTTTGCGGGCTAATGAAAGCTATATATTTATTTGCAACGTAGGCACAGGCAATCAAAGGCCCATCCTGACAGAGCTCCATTTGAGCAAGGACAAAAGAATCACTTGAATCTGGCTTCACTGATTATAAAAATGATCATTTTGATCTCCAGTTGAAAGGATATTTCTTAAGATTTTGTATTAATTCATGCCCTTGTGATCTCTTTTTGTATCCCCCTAACCTCTAATGTATTAAACATTTTACATTCTCTCAAGTTATGCAAGACCGTGTAATATCAAACACTGTGGGCATGCCAACACTATCATATACACTGTACTTATCACAGCGGCAGCGCTTCTCCTTGAGGGCGTGTCGTCGCACCGCACTGTAGCAAAGGCAAAAGATCACATGAATAACCATTATTCAAATCGATTCAAATTAGGGGGGCACTCAAAGTAATCGGCTAATATCCTACAAAAAATCAATTCCACTCCCATTTGGACACAATTGAATGCGTCTGAAGAGGGCAATTATTAAACACACAGATCAGATCCATAATTGGTGGTGGTGGTGGTGGGGGGGGGGGTTACATTGTCATGAGGGCTAATGCACCTCCAGTGAGCCAAGAGCCATGGCAGACACTTAGCACTAGCTAGGTTGCATAGGGGGACTAGATAGAGCTGGCAGGGGATAGGCTGAGGAGCTGCCAGGAGGGTGGGACGGTGGCAGGGGAGTAGGGGTGGGGGAGTGGGCTGCTACCTGGGGACTTTGCCTAGCGGGGCCCATTCCCCTGCAACCTCCCCCTGAGCTCACCCCCCCATCCACCCCCCCACCCCCCACCCCGTCTTCTACATCCCCTGGAGGCTTGCTTCACTACGGGTCCCTGACACACCGGAGGGATGACCCTGGGAATCTCATTATGCATACAACCAAAGTGTGCCCCCCACCACCACCGCAACCACCACTACCGCCACCCTCAACCCCTACCTCCACCCCACCCCACCCCACCGCATTTGCATACAGAAGACAGACCAAATAAGGTAATAAATCAGCGGCCTATATTCAAATGGTTTGCAGGGAGATTGAAACCCCCTGCATACACTACCAAGAGTAAATTCACCCACATGCTGCGGAGCCAGATACCCATTCTCATCAGCGGCCACAGGCACTGTGTCCACCGGACACCTCGATATAAATATATATCCCCCTTCATTGCATCGCCCAGGGACGAACCACCTCAATATATCAATATACATATGCTTATATCTCATATGCCTTGGGCAAACTAACTGCCTTGGTTATCAGGCTGGGCTTTCATGGCACCCGAAGGTCACAGCTCATACTGAGAGAGAGGGACAATTTGAATATTGCACTTAATGTAGGTCTTTGGACACCACCTCCACCAATTCACTTTGTCTCATCAATAATGAAATTGCCATGAACATGGAAATCAAAGTAATTTCCTTAAGGTGGGATTAGAAAAGGGTTTAAATTTTCTTATTCCCAGCTCACTGGTAAGCAAAGATTTTTTTTTTCTTTTCGTTTCTTTTCTTTTTTTGGTGCTGGCCACAAAGCGATACTTTACTTTAAACTGAAGTGATTCATAGTAGATATGAAGGAAGTCTGTAACAGCATTGCACATGCTTGATACGGCTGATCATAAAAGCCTGGGAATGAATAAAGAGGAATGTCTGGCTGTTGTGCATGCTTGAATAGGACACAGTGAGATGGAATAATGAAATCAGATTCTAAACAAAATAAGATGTATTTGTGTGTGTGTGTGTGTGTGTGTGTGTGTGTGTGTGTGTGTGTGTGTGAGTGTGTGTGTGTGTTTAGGTGCATGTGTGTGCATGCATGCGTGCGTGTGTGCTGACTGGCACAATAAAAGCAGGCCTACTATGATTGCGTTATGATCTGGTGGAAAATGAATTCTGTTTAACAAGCCCCAGACACCCCACCCCCAGCCCCACCTACACACACTTACTTCCATTCCATTATTTTCAATAAAAAATTGGGAGAGAAAAGATGCATTTTAAGATACATGCAAATAGCTATCCATCAATCAATTTGTTGATCCCAAAACTACCATCAAAGGGGCAGAGGCTGTGAAGTATGCAATTCCCCATCAACAAATGGAGGATTGAAACTGAATCCTTCAAGCTTAATTAATGGGAAGTCTGCCACTATTACTTGGTTTGTTTAACGCGCCTCACACAGAGGGCAAGTTGTCCTTTTTTGAATCACTGCACCGAATTCCACTTGTTCAACATCACTGAACTGCTTTTCATGCAAAAAAAACAATCAATCTCATTTTTAATCCTTTCCTTTCATGGGTCGACATGTCATTATTTTGATCGCCCTGTACAATGGCTTCACACATTCATACTGCATCACGCAGGGTGTGTGGCGGTAATTATCACGAGGCACATAGCCCTATTTGTCGAATAACCACCTACAGTTATCTAAAACAAATACGGCAGTGACTGAGTGATTGCCTGAGTTCAGATGTGTCCACTGTGGTATGATACATACATGCTGATTAATTTCTAAAACTCTGATTTGATTGTGTACCCAACCAGAATGGTATATTGAAGGGGTAATTTCTGTTCCATCCAAAAGTTCAGTGTCGCACCAAATACCTCTGAAATCTAGATAGCCAATTACATCTTGGTAAACAGTGACTGAAAATCCTATTTTTACAGGAGCATCATTGCAAATGTGTAATAATAGCTAATAAGAAAAAGCACAGAAGTTTGTTGAAAAAATATCAAGCTCAAACTTTTTGTCGAGAACCAAAATGGAAATAAGTCAATGTAAATAATGGTTTAATAAAATCCCCTCCAGTGTAAATCCAATGTGAAATTCACCAAAATATGGGAAACTTTTCACCCTCTTGAGCTAATAACTGGTGACAGGAAGAGGGCTTAAACAAAAGATCAGTCAAGCGTTCATTTGAATATTCAAATCCTTTTTAATAAAACTCGGCTTGATTCATTTCTCAAAGATTTGCCAAAAACACTCGTTTTGCATTCGAGAGAACATCATTTGAATTTTATAAAAAGGGAGAGACAGAGAAAGAGAAAGAGACTATTGCATTCAGAGTGCACCGGCCCACACAGTTTGGTTTGAGGTCATTGTCCCAAACTCTGAGCGCTACCACAGATGTTCATACGTGGGTTCATGTATTGTAGAGCAAATGAAACTTGTCATCAGACCCGGTTTGTGCACACAAGTGTGGGACCAAGTGGGATCAAGACAACATGCAGGCACGCACGCAAATAAAAGAACACATCAAAACATTCGTGTGGGAGTTGTTGTCTTTGTGCTCTCGGTTTGTCCCCCAGATGTTTTAAACTATTTTTCTCAGCAGAATGTAAAGGGCAATATTGTCCATGTCCATCCTTGTTCTACTACTTTGGAGCCATACATGTATGTAGGGTTATTGCATTATAATCAAAGCATGCATAGATGGCTGTTCCCATGCTTAAATATGATCAGTTTCATTGGTAGTGAGATTGCAGAGGTTTATTGCCTTTTTTTTGGTTTTGTTTTGTCTCATTCTTGCTCTAATGTTCTGTTTTGTTTAACTTTAAAGGACACTGCATTGTATTTGATTTTACAAAAATATGCTAAATAAGTAATGTTGGTTTGGTTTTGGTCCATTTGGTCCGAAGCAATATAAAATTCAGAGAGTCAGGTCCACACCATGTGAGCGCCATTAAATGCTGAGCAACTTCACTAAAGAGAATACATAACCGTACCTTAACAAAACACAAGAGGGACGTTTAATGGGAAAAGATCAAGTGATAGCCATGACTGATTGATTGTTACAATGAATATCAAACTTTACACTTGAACAGCACAGTAGCAACGCTCCAGGCTGGGATGTTGTTGTTGTTGTTGTTTTTTTTTCCTCCCATTTTGCATGGTGTGAAAAGCGCTCCCTTTTGACTCCCCGTGTTCCCAAGGCCTCGGCGCTCATAAACAAAGTGATTTATTCAAACTTTCCATATCAGAATTCTGCTATCTAATTACTTCAGGGGGGACAGCATATTCCACTCGCCTATGAGTTATGGAGAACCTTCTTTATGAGTGAAGTTGATGGAGGATCAGGCGAAGAGCTCATCATAAATCCTCAATAATGCAAACGTTTGAGGAATATCTCAAAATAAAAATGCAAATGTGATTAAGAATGGGTTAGCCTGTGCTGATATGGCAGCTTGTATCATCTAAAGAGATGCAGAGCTCGAAAAAGAAAAAAAAAAAACAACCACCAACCAAGAAAAAAAGAAAAAAAAAAAGAAGTGCCACGCACTTAGGCACACAAATAAATAAATAACATTCACTAGCATGCATGCTACATGGTGGTATCTCCTTTACAGCGCACACCGCAAAAGCACACACGTACTCACATGCACAAACAACCACACACACATACACACACACACACACACACACACACACACACACTGACACAGCCTGTGCGCTTATGAAAATGAAAGTGTGCCCAACATTTTAATCTCACACCTACGTGGCCCCTAACGAGAAGGCATAAACTTTTAGTGGGGAGGATGAAGTGGAGGCTTGCAGATGCAAATGGAGCACGTGGAAAATGGCGGTGGTACAATGCAGAAGCTTGTTAGTGACTGAGAGGCGAACAGTGAGGACGATCGCGACACCTCGTCACTCGCCTTTTATCTCTCGTCACCGGCAGATGAAAAATCACTGTGAATCTGCCACATCCGTCTGCATTAACATAACAAAGCCTCCGAGGAGAGAGGAAGAGAGAGGTAGAGAAAGAGGAAGAGAGAGTGAGAGACAGAGAGGGAGAGAGAGAGAGAGAGAGGCCATATCAACTGGCCCTCTCAAATCTGCCCAAAGTCCAAGCAATGTGCCGAATTGACAAATTCTGCACGCTTTTTACCTATTATTTATTCCTTTTTGTTCTGTCTCCCTTTCGTACACACATGTGCATGCACACACACTCATACATAGAAACCCATTTTTACCTATTATGTATTCTCTTTCTTTCCCTCTCTTTCTCTTTCTCTCTCCCTCTCTCTCTCTCTCATGCACACACACACACACACACACACACACACACAGGCTACAGACACTGAGAACAGATGTTGAGCAGGCACCTAAAGAAGATCCTCCCCAATCTTAGCATCATCTCGCCACTCAGCCAGTCTTGTCAGCACAATAGATAGGACAGAATTACCGACGGGTCTCTCTTTCTTTAAAAGCTGTGAAAAAAAAAGAGAGGCAAAAAGAGGGACTCATCACCTCTCCATCTCGTTCTCTCTCTGTCTCTCTGTCTCCATTCCTCTTCTCTCCCACCTGCCCCCCCCCCCCCCCCCCCCCACCCCTCCATACAAAGCTCATCGGGTGGAAAGAGAAGGGAAAAGGGGGTGGTGGTGCTGGTGGTGGGGTGGCAGTGAAAGACATTATGCATATGAAAATGTCCTGAAAGAGGTGTGATTTATGTATGCATTAGATGCAGATTCCATTACGGGCCAGTGGGCTCAAGTGAGATCTTTCCAGGAACACCGAGGCGACCTGATCAAACTCACTCTCATTACTGGCCATACGGGCAGCAGGGAAAACTAGTGAAGGAGGAGAGAGAGAGAGAGAGAGAGAGAGAGAGAGAGAGGGAGAGAGAAAAGAGAGATAGAGGAGGCATATTTACAACCTGGACACACACACCTCACCCACAGGGAGAGAGTAAATTGCAATCTGCCCTCCAAGACCGCGGCGGATCACAGAAAGGCATTCACCTGAAAGACGAGCGGGGGAAAAAGAGAGGAGCAGGAGAAATAGATGGGGAAAAAAGTGTGAATATCTGTCTGTCTGCCTGGCTGTGTCTGTGGATAACTGTGGTCAACTGTGAACATGAGTTGAGTTGTGTCACAGTGTGTGTGTGTGTGTGCGTGTGTGTAGATGCAGGCATCCGTGTATGCCTCTGCGCTTGTCTAGCATCACCCAAAATGTATACAGCAGGTTTGCGTGCCTGTTTTGGCATCTAAAACAACTGCGCATTGTATACCATGTGCCCTGATCCGTATGCATTCTTTACAAAAAAATATATGCAAGTGCACGCCTGTAGGAGGGGTGAGGTGGTGGCGGCGGGGAGCGTTGTTTGGCTTGATAATCACGTGCCTGGTTGAGATAAGGAAAAAGTGTTTTGTGAAAAGAAAACATGGGCGGCAGTCCTCCATCCTGGGTGACCCCGACGCTGCAGCCCCTGTGATTGGGGTCAGCGTGGAGATTCCTCTCTGGCCAGCTAATGTGATTGCATCGGAGCAATCCCCTTAAACGCCATCAGCTCTGATCTGCATAGTAATTGGCTCGACTCTCCTTGGACGTGACCTTGGGGAGGGGCGCTGTCACTCTTGCCGCTCTCTCCTGTACCGGCAATCACATACACACACACGCACACACAAATGCGCGCATACACACACTCGTGTCCATGAAGCAGGCCCCATATGAGCAAGGTGAAGAACAGACACCCTACATGGCTCGCTGGATAGTGGCGGAAAATCAGGTGACAGGTGTTAATAAACTACCAGAGAATGGGTTGAATCGATGGTGAAAAAAGTACAAGATAATGAAAAACTTAGGCGCAGATGGCTGTTTGTTTGTTTAAAAAAAAAAAAAAAAAACATGATATCATGGCATTTTAGGAGAAATATGCTGAGTCGGCAGTTGACATGAGTTGTAAAAAGGTTACGGGCAAATGTCGCCACATCCATCCCATTGCAACGCTGAGGAAAGGCCCGTTAAAAATGGTAAAAAAAAAAAAAAAATAGCCTTATATGGCTTCTTTAAGAATGAATTAATCCTGTTTCATGATCAATAGTAATTCATATCTTCATCCAAGCATCTGAGATAAGGGTTAAGTCGCACAGCTGCAATTCCATTTTTCAAACACCCTGTAACCTTCTCTCTTTTTGTCCTTCTTGCATCAGCACTATTTGTCGAAGATCTTAAGGAAAGACAAAGAAGCAAATGTATATTTTATGAATGTGTGCCTCTGGTTTATCTTCCTTTGTGGGGCTTGTGTATACAATCGAAACCAGCTCTCGAAGAGAAAGCGCATTTCTTCTCCTGTCCCCCGATGTCAATGACAAGGTAAGTTGTGGCTTTGGCTGGCTTTTTGATATGCATTTCAAACAGAGAAACTTCACAACCATAGAGGCTAATTTGCAATGGAGATTTTTTTTATTATTATTATCATTCTCTCTGCTTCGGAAGCAAAACAGAGTGTCAAGCGAGTGACAAGTTTGTTTTCCTGTAATGATTTCCACAAACTTGAGGTCTGTTCTGTTTTGTTCCTTAGACAGTTTGACCTAGTTGGAGTGCGAGCACGTCCCCTCTCTCTTTCCCTCTCTCATGCATTGTTAAAGCCGTGGGCCCGTATTAGGCACTCCCAAGTCATCGCAAGTCAGAAAGAGCTAATACAAACTGCGCGTGGCTAATAGAAATGTGAGAATTTTTTAAGTCATTGCGGCATTAAAAGAAAAAAAAAAAAAAAAATGACACGTTCTCTGACTGAGTTTGAGCCAAACCCAATGAGAAGCTAATCAAGAGCGGGGGAAATTTTTTATCTAATTACCTGCGAGCACTGAAACAGGCTGGAATTCACCACAGGGGACGCGGTGACACTCCCTCAACTATAATGTCTGTGCAAGGCTGACATTAAACCGCCATCTATCCTGACTCCCAAGTAACCCTCTACATGGCCGCAGCAGCGTTGGATTATTCATTTGAAACATCAGCACTGAAACGGGCCCAGTGTCTGCGAGAAAAAGTTTCTGAGGCATCCTCAAATGGCTGAGGGGGAAGAGTGAGGCCCAGAGGATTTGACTGGAGCGCACCCAGCAATATTCAAGGAAAAAAAAAAATATATACGAAGAAGTGCTTTGTTAAAAGAGCGAGAGGCATCCCTTGGGCTGTCTCTTTGAATAAGCCGGGAGTAAAGCATCCACCGCCGCCGCCGCCGCCACCACCACCTCCCCACACCCTTCCCTTCCCTCCCTCCCTCCCTCCCTCCCTGCCTCCACTCCTCCACTCACTCACTCACTCTCTGTCTCTATACCCACCATCTCACCTCCTCCCCTTCTCCCTTCAGAGCGACAGAGGTATAATTGTGCCACAGGGTTTTAGGTGGTGTGACATATCTGTCACCTGGAGACGTGCTATACCGTGCTCTCTGGAGGAGCCGTGCCTTCCTGTTGGGTGTCGGAAAGAGAGAGAGAGAGGGAGAGAGAGAGAGAGAGGCTGTTTGCTGACTTTTTGTCACTGCGCTAATGCTTTGTAAACTTTCCCCCCCGCCAAAAGTTTTGCTACCCCGCACCCCGGACGAGAGGTGGAGGGGAGGCCACATGTGCGCTCCATGCCTGGGCTCCATTTGGAGGTCATTAAATTTAATATACAGTCAGAGTGAGTGGCAGATATGTTTAATTTATTTTCATCAAGGATCCACGGTCAAAGGACATTACAGTCTTTCAATACACGCTTGACAATGTGGCCACGGTTGTTGTCCGTCCTGACAAAACAATATGGCTGGAAGTGAAAGTCCCATTTTTTACATAAATTATGAAATGTGGTCCTGGGCCGTCTCTCGCTCAAATAAGTCCTTCGCTCTCTTTCTCCTCACCCTCTCACTTTACAACCAAATCAAGAATTCCGTTGGCATTGAAATATATTGAATTTGACAACTCCAAGAAAGACTTACTGGAGGATAGCGTTTTATTTTGGGTGACCTAATTGTACGCTCCCCATGGCTGCTCCTTGTGCGGTATCTCACTCACTCCTGAAACAGCTTCATTTCTACATTCAAATTATTCATCATCGTCTGGATTTATTTCTTCCTTTCTTCACTTTTCATACCTTTGGTGTTCTCTGCGGGGATTTGAGACGAGGAAAAAAAAAGTGCTTCTTTGTTTTTTTTTCACAAGCTATTGTTGAAACACCTTAAGTCTCTGGTGTACGGGAGAAACTGAAGTGATAGACAGGGCTGCCCTATTTACAGCCAGATTAAAAAGAATCACACAGGAAGACAGTGTTAAATGATGATTGTCTATGACATTTAACAATTGATTAAAGAAAGATAAGTTTTAATAGGTGTTGGTGGTGGTGTGTGTGTGTGTGTGTGTGTGTGTGTGTGTGTATGTGTGTGTATGTGTGTGCGTGTGTATGTATGCGGAAGTGGAAATATAATTATTTGTGCCAAATTCTGACGCTTGCAAGGATGAAATGATGAATTTAACATACAACATCTAAACCTTATGCATGATCAAAAGAGTCAAGGTATTGAAGCAAATGATGATTTTTAACTTGTACAAACACAGAGCTACACACACACACACACACACACACACACACACACACACACAAACATAGCATTATATTTATTGTATGGGTATTAAAGTGTAACAGTTTCGGTAATAAGTGGAAAGCACTTCAAGTCAGATTTTTGGGATTTTTTTTGTTTTGTTTGTTTGAGTACCTTCAGAAGTTGAGGGTTTTGAAGCATGTAATTTTGAGTTTCTTCTCACACATTAAGAGGTGTGAATACAAAGATGTGTCATTTAAAATACACCACATTCATGTTTTCATTCATTCACATAAACACAACGACACACTTGAGTGCATTTTCAGTGAAGTACTCTGCTGCTTGATTAATTTTCTATAGCGTGCCTTAGTCAAACTTGTAAAAAACAAAAAAACAAAAAAAGAACTCGCTGAACTAACAGCACCTCTGCTTGAGTGAGAATATTTTTTTTTTTACATGTTTCCGTAGCAGAGCTATGGATTCCATCTTCAAGAATACCACATAATGTAGCAAAAATATATGTATTAGTGATGTCAGTCAACATTGTCAAAGGTCATGTCAGTCAAGCCCTCAGAATGCTAATTACATGCCTGAAATGTGAATGTTAGAATGGAGAGTGGAGGCATGAATACTTGACAAGACTCTAGATAGAAACATTTGGTAGGCAGGTAGACACTTTGGCTGACAGGGAGACAGACAGGCGGAGAGACAGACAGACAGACACACAGAGAGAGAGAGAGAGAGAGAGAGAGAGAGAGAGAGAGAAAGACAGTCATTGGCAGAGTTAGTCATCTCGCTCTAACTCCACAACTTGCAGAACAGGAGGACAAAAGTGACAGACAGTGTCACAGAGGATGTTTATGGTTTCAGAAATAGAGCAATGACAAAGAGACGATCAGTTGGAGGGCTGTTATTGTCTAGGCCAGCACTTTTCAAAGTGTGAGTCAGGATTCCAAGGTAAATCTTAAGGAAAAAAAAAAAAAAAAAAAGAGGTGGGCGCCTAAATTATTTTGCAGACATGTTTGTCAAAAATTTACCGGGTGTGGTGCTGACAAAATGTTTGCAGTGTACTTGGTAGCCTGAATGATGTGTCCTCAGCTAGTGAGTGTTAGTGTAATAACATGGTCCGTTTTTTGTAAAGGAGCATATACGGCTCAATCGTTTTCGCTTTTCTGCACAATTAGACTAAAACAAAGACAGACCATGTACATGTGACCGATAAATTTGATCCTGGTTGATATTTTTACTGTTTGCCAGCTAATAAATGCATGAAAAAAAAAAAAAAAGGCGAAATTGAGCATGCATCAAAACATTCCCGACCAAAACTTTCATAACAAACCGAGGGAAGCACAAATCCCACACTGCCATCAAAGAAACAAAACAAGTTTTCCAGTGCAAGGCAACAATCGACAAATACAACTTCATCTGAGACTTTAATGACTTGAATTGTATTGTGCTGTAAATAGTCCCTCTCCACAGGGCACTGCATTGGCCTGCGGACGGTTCCCGGCATGTCTGTGAAGTGTGGCGGTGCCCTGTGGGGACGGGAACGCGTGCACACCAGCCCCACCAGCATCCCCCTCGCAACAGCTGCCATGCTGCAGGAGGCAGCCGTACCCCTCGCTGATCAAATCTTGTCCGTCACATTTCCCCTAATTAACGGGCATCTGCTTCCCCCATTTTCCTTACATGGCTACACACTCTCCCTCTCTAGTTGCAATCATCTGATCGTTATGACCTTTAACCCCTCCAGCTCATCTGCTTCAGCGCCCGCCCGGCTGCACCGCCTGCCCTCCTTCCTGCTTACCTGCCTGCCACACAGCCAGCCACGGGAGACGCAAAGGGCCACACAAAAGGAAACAAACAAATAAGGTTGTGTGCTCTTCTGGGACACAGACGGCACATTGTACTGCTTTACAGTGGTAATTATTTCAGCCCACCTCCTTGTAGAATTCTATTTTTACTTACTTCTGCAGGATTTTCTACATAATTCATTCATGGGGTTGAATATGTGTGCAAGCAGCCATGTAAAAAGTGAAACTGGTGATGCTACCTGTGTAGATCTGTGACTCCATGTGACCGCATTTCTTTGAAAAACCTTCCTGTGTAACAGCAGACTGAGGCTAATGAATGATATCCCCACATAACTCACACTCATTTCTGAGAAACAGAAACGAAACGCAAAACCAGAAACGGTTTGGGCAAACCCAGAGCTGTATGGCACATGTAGCATCCTGTTATGAAAGAAGGCTTCATTATCTGTTTGCACCTCAGAATTCAAATTTAGCATGCTTCTGATCCAATAAAAACATACTAACAACTATATCTATGATATATTTTTGGGTCCTGAACTCTAGTTTAAGGAAGACTTAGCTTAATGACATTCATGTCACTGAGCGGAATAACATAATTAAACTATATGGTATAAGCCAGGATTAACATAAGTCACTTAAACCTCACAGCCAACCACCACAGTTTCCCTGTGAGTAAGTGTCTTTTTGTGCTCTAAGATGGAGACAGGAGGATTTGTGTGGTATGGAAGGGACAGGGTAAGGGGATGGTGGGATGATGTGTGTGTATGCGCGTGTATGTGTGCGTGTGTGTGTGTGTGCGTGTGTGTGTATGTGTGAGTGCATTCCGTCATTCACAACATAAGAGCACCTGAACAGGCACCAGCTGGCAATGTGAGACATGCACTCTAATTTAAAATGCATCTCATTAAAAGCAGTCCATAGCCTGTCACTACAGTATTTCTCTGTGTAAAGACACAATCTGGAATTAATGCTTCTCTCCAAATCTCAAGAAAGAGCATATATATATATATATATATATATATATATATGTGTGTGTGTGTGTGTGTGTGTGTGTGTGTGTGTGTGTATATATATATATATGTGTGTGTGTGTGTGTGTGTGTGTGTGTGTGTGTGTGTATATGTGTGTGTGTGTGTGTGTGTATATATATATATATGTATATATATGTGTGTGTGTGTGTGTGTGTGTGTACATATATATACACACACACATATATACACACATACATATATATGTATATATGTACATATTAATATGTGCATATATACATACATATATATGTACATACATGATATATGTGTATATATGTGTGTGTGTGTGTGTGTTTGTGCATGTTCAGTAGGTTTATGTCGGTTTCGCTGCTGAAGTTTGACCTTCAATTATGTGCATTTCTATGGCGCAGAGATTGAAGGCTTTTGTTTGTTTGTTGCTATTGTTTAAAACCCATTTCCCATTTGTAAGGAGAAATATACTTAAGAGAAGTGTTTATTCATTTGTAGAGATGGCTCCACTGCCAAGGAGAGGAGACTTGATGGAAGCTCAGATTCATTAAAACTTAATTAATATGCATCATTATGTAAATGAGGGTGCAGTTAATGAGTTTTTAAAAGAAGCATTCCTTAATTAGTTCACTTTTAATGGCATCATCATTTATCTTTTTCTTCTTTGAAGCAGAATGATGCACTAGATGCAGGCAGTTCTAAAATGCTAATCTACGTTTTATCATCTTATTTTTCTGATTTCCATGTGATAGCAGCGATATCTCGAATCTTGTCGCTAATGAGGGACGTTTACACGTTTTAATATCAGTTATTTCAATTCAAGACACAGTAAAATTTTGGAGAAGGGAGGATTCACAACAACACACAGAACGCTTATCACATATCCTTAAAAAAATGATAATTAAAAATGTATTGACTATGAGAAGTAAAATCCATCCCCTTAGGCCACTTACGAATGCAGTCTTTTTTTCCCCCCCATCCCGTTTGGGAAAAAATATTTCAACAGTTCCATTTCCCAGAGAACAACACAAGGAGGGTGTCAGAAGACTTGACAAAACCAGGACACTTCTGACAGTGTCACACTTCTGGATAATTGGTGCCTGGCACTTCCTGTAAAAAGCTAGCAAACTTCCTCCTTTAGAGAGGTCCCAAAAAGTTTCTTCACAGTGTTGCACCTTACCTAACACCATACCATCTTACTCATTGTTATGCATCTCACACGTCTGTTTTAACCGTAACATAAACTGTAAAGGACGTGTTTTTGTCAGATATCATTTGGCATCAAATCCCTAAATGCACATGTGAAAATCTGCAAGTCGGTAAGGTATTAAAGTTTTGTCTTAAACAGCTCACCTCAGGAAAAATCTCATCCTGAGCATTTGCCTGTGTGACATTAATCTTTTTTACAGTGCCGGACAGACTCAAGTAAACTTTTTAAATAAATAAATAAAAACTAGGAGGACTTGATTTGTCTATCAATGCGAGTGAGGTGCACTTTTCAAGCTTCTCAAGTGACATAATGCAGCAAGCAGATGCCAACAAAGTGTTTCTTCTCTGTGTGTAAACCCACATCTGTCTTCTTATCTAAAGACACACGATGTGATCTGTAGGACCCTGGTCTGGCTCAGTGATCGGCCCCACCCTCCCCGTTCCCCTCCCGCCCTATCATCTTCTCCTCTGATGAACATTTTGATTGTTCCGCCTCAGAAAGAATCAGTTGCATCATTTCAGATGGCATCAGCACTGGGCGGTACAAGCCTTTCGCATTAACAATAAATATATCATGCATGAATATGGCCCTCTCCTGTGAATTGATAAGTGGATATGAATAGGAAAATGGACTATATTGGAGAGATAAAATGGCATGGTGTGCCTCCAAGTCCAAACATGACCACCAGAGTCTTGTCTTGTCGAAAATTTACATAAAATGCTCCGACAATTCTCAACACTCACCTTATATGTTGTCATATCGGTCTACATGAAATGCATGACAATAATCTGACTGCTTTACTACATGAAGTTAGTTTAACTTACATGTGATTTTTAGTGACGGAGTCCACTCAAACTGTCACTCACTATGCATTATTATTTTTATTATTACTATTATTATTATTATTATTTAAAATGCCTTTGTTTGGCTATTATTATCTCTCTGCTTCGTCTCATAGATGAAATGCAGCGGTTTCTCTCATTATTTAGATGTGCATTCCTGTGGAATCAATTCTCATAGACACATATAAATTATTGTTTAACGAGAAGCTGTATCCTATAAATTATTCAAAGCACCTGGGATTACAATACGAGATCAAATGATAGGAAAGAAAGAGCACTCTGCTGGAGGCAGCCCGCACACGAGCCATCACATCCCCAGTTTGATGTTCCACACAATCTGCTTATGCAGGAATAATTGGGGAGTAACAGACACCATGTGTACAGATACTCCGGCCCTGCCTTTGTACGCCATATTTGGAAAGAGGTAATTGGGCCGCTGGACATGGTCACCAATGTCACCTCAACTCGCATACGTGTTTGTCCTTTGCTCAAGGAAAGTTGCCAATTGTGCTCTTGAATAATGAGAAAAAAATACCGGCTTATTTATTTTTCCTGCTGGAATCTTTTCAAAAATTTGTGATGAAAAGATTGAAAGTTAGAGTGGTGCTACTTGTTTACCGCCATCACGCCGCTGACATATGGAGGAGCAAACTGTAATAATTTTTTTCATGGCCACTTTTCCCATCCTGCTGAATTTAAACCGTAGGTTTCAGGTAAGAATACCGATACAGTAGAATTTATAGCTGTGTTACTGTGCCCTGATGTGTTGTAAAAAAGGACACTCCAGTAGATAAGGAGAAAGCCGTTGTGTGGCGTGTGACTGATGGAGAAAGGGGATTTAAATTGAGTCCTCAGTCATAAAATAAATAATGTGTATGCCACCAAAGTGAGGGACAGATAGAACGATAGAGAGAGAGGAGGGGGCATGGTGAGACGACAGAGATGACGACAATAACCCGCTCTCATAGGAACCAGGGGGGTTGTAGGCCATCAGAGGGAGGGCATTGTGGGACTGTTACAAACATGAGGGATGCAGGTGTGTTGAGGGGTGAGTGTGGTTTTGCTGAGTGTGTGTGGGTGCACTGGGATGAGGGCTACTGAGAGGGGGGCACATAATTGCCCCCACAGATGGGTGAAGGCGTGTAAAGAGACAAGAAGCGGGTGTGAGGAGAGGAGGGGCTGCATGTGTGCCCTGTGTACTATGTAGATCTATTTTGCACCGCAGAAACTTCCAACCAAGTGAGCTAACGCCGAGCAGCGATGAACACATCCAATGTGAAAGTGAAACCATAAACACTGTCATGGTGAAATATTCAAACTTCAGCCAGTAACAGAGAAGAAGTTGAGGAGATACAGCTAAGAAATGTGCGCATGTGTCCAAAACAAGCACAAGGTGCAAGTATAAGTGCAAGATGTAAATGATGTTTCTCCAAGTGCGGTAAGTTTAACAGGTGCTGCAATACCCACAACAGGACTACTTTTTCTTTCCTCATGAATCCAAAACTCACCTCTCAAAAAAAATAAAATAAAAATACTGAAAAAAAAAAGAAAAAGAAACAGACAAAGAGACTAGAAAACCCAAGGAGGAAGAGGGATTAAGATGAAGGAAGGACGGGCCGTGGGGAAGGAGAGAGAGAAAGAGACAAAGATAGAGGGAAACAGATAGAGGGAGTGAGAGAGTGAAGATAGAGTGGGAGGGAAACAGGAAGAGGGAGATCATAGAGAGGGAAAAGGCAGAGACAGAAAGAGAGAGAAAGATCATAAGAGATAGAGATGCATTTGCACACGAGAGAGAGAGAGAGAGAGTCAGAGAGGGAAAGGGAGAGGGAGTGAGAGACCGTAGGGGACTGTCCCCATTCCTCCACCCCACGCTGAGAGCTCCTCTCCGCGACCGTGCCACTTCCGATCAGCCACACAGACGAGCCTCAGCCCCCCTGACAGAGCTACTGAAACTGGTGGTGCCAGCTAAAGGCTGGATCCCCACAGAATACACTGACAAGAGAGAGAGACAGACAGAAAGAGAGAGGGAGAGAGAGAGAGAGAGAGAGAGAGAGAGAGAGAGAGAGAGAGAGAGAGAGAAGTTTGGGCTCTCAGTAGGCGTGTTACTCTCTCTCTTATTCATTTCAATTACAAGGGGCTTGTATTCCTGCAGGGCAAGGCCGTGTCGTGTGATCCACTGTAATGCAGCAAGGACGACATGAAGAATACACGCTGATGCTCCATTATCTGCATATTATATAGAGCCGGTTACATTAGTGGCTACAGCAGGAGAGGAGCAGGGCCGAAAGAGTCTGCTGAGAGGTGAATGAAGGTAGTTCAAAATGACAACGATGAGAGTATAGAAATCTGCGTGGGCATCATTACATAAATAGAACCGTATTAGATCAGTGCATCTTGATTGCCTGAAAATGTTGCATTGGATGTGATGTGCATACTTTTGATTTCAAGTATGGTAAAAAAAAAAAAAAAGAACCATGTAGTCGTAGATTGCCTAGTTCACGTTCTATAAATATTTGAATCCACAATAGAATCCTATTTCATATCACAAAACATTTGATTCATATATGGTTAGGAGTTAACTGAAATCACATGGTCGCAAACACTTTAGGTGCACTTGTTTTGCGAAACATGTTTGTTGTTACACGCATCATGGACTACTACTGCTGGGAAACACACACACACACACACACGCACACACTGAAGTGCGCACACACAACATGCACACATGCATACACACACTGTCATCAAATTGTCATCTTTCTATTCCACAAGTGCAACAATAATTTATATATTTATTAAATTAATCATTTATATATTATATATATTTCTATAAAGTCTATAAATAAATAAATAAATAAACATATGGTATAAATACATACTATAGATAGATAGATAGATAGATAGATACACATATATCTGTGTGTGTGTGTGTATGTGTGTGTATACATATGTATTGAGAGAGAGAGAGAGAGAGAGAGAGAGGGAGAGAGAATCTTCTACCTGGCTTCTTTTACTTTCCCTAATCTTTAGTTCAATTTCAGAGAAATATGAATGTTTTGTAGTGCTACTTACTTTTCAGTGAAGGCTCTCTTTGTGCAGGCAGAGAATGTGTTTTATTTGTATTTATGCATATGAATAGCATACGCTGAATGCCAATGATTAGATGGCTTAAGTTCCCCTTCAGAGTTCATATCCTCCATAAAACTGTCCAATTATCTGTTCATGAGCTCAGAGGAGGATGTGGGTGCATGTGCGTCTGAAAGCATGCCCAACAGTGCCACCTAGCCTTTGAATCCAGGGGAGAAGCTGTGTCTAATATCTATCTCTGTTTCTCCATTAACATTCCCTAATCTGTATGAGTCATTAGCAAATCCTTATTTAGTAACTTATCCCACTGTATTGCATTTAATTTAAAGTTTTGTCCAGTTTTTATATCTTGCACCTGACAGGTGTTTTGTAACTTTCCTGTATGCAAGTCATAATCATTACTTTTTTTTTTTTTTTTTTTTTTGGAATAGTTGAAGTGATATAGACAATTTCCCTTCCACACAAAACAAGAAAGCAAGCAGACACTCTATTGTGAAAATTGTCGTGAAATTCCAACACGGCATATAATATGCATACCTTGTCAGTGGTGCAATATAATACCTCACCGCAAGCGAGTGAGTAATTTTTCGCTGTGTGAGTCTCAGTCTGAGCAGGGGAGTTATTCTCTGCCTGATAACTGCCAAAATAACAGCAGATAATTAGGCCCTTTAGAGCACTGGGTGTCTCTTAACAAAGGCACCTGCGTTTCCTGTGGTGTTTGCCGTGCACCCCGAGTGATTGTCATTTTTAATCTAGCACTCCCGCTGAGACTTCTTCGGCAGCAGCCCAGTCTGTAGGGTGCCAAAGGTACCTTCGTTGGGAGGCATGTGAGTGTGTTTGTGTGTGCGCATGTGTGTCCATGCATGCATATATGTTAACATGTTGGGTGTGACTATATGCAGCCAGGTCTGCTTTGATGCATGTGTGCATATGAAAGCTCACATGTATGATAAAACTGCTCCTACATATGTGTACACATGTGTGTGTGTGTGTGTGTGTGTGGAGGGGGGTGACATATGTTTATGGATATGTATGAAGCTCAAATATTATTGGTTGTTTAGGTCTGAAGTTCCCCTCATAACAATGCCATAATTGCCACAAGTTAAACTGGTTGACAATAAAGTGACATCATGCTAGAGGTTAAAATTATCAATCAAAAGTGACTCCTCCAACAGTCACACTTTGTTTTGTATTGACCAACATGACTTACAGACTCATCGGCGCCCCTAAACTTCAGCAGCAAATGTTTGCAAATGTAAAGGAATGATTTTCAATTCGTCTGAATGAAGCAATTTGTTTTCTGCATCCTCCCTCATCTGTGCCGCCTCTGACTGCACTGACAAGAGACAGATACCCCCCAACCCCCTTCTCCTTCTCCTCCCCCTCCTTCCTCTCTCTCTTACTCCACTCTCTTTCTCCCTTGTTCTCCCTCTCTCTCCCTCTCTCTTCTCCTTCTCTTTCTCCCTCTCTCTTCCCCAATAAAGAAACAAACAGAGAGCCAAATAAACCCGTTGCAATTCTTCTCCAGTGCAGCCATCCACATCCTGGACTGTGCCAGGTTAGGGAAATCATTGAAATGGTTTACCCCCACCCCCCACCCCCCACCACCCCGACTCCCATCCCACCCCCACCACACACACACACACACACACTCTCTCTCTCTCTCTCTCTCTCTCTCTCTCTCTTCTTCTTCTCCTCCCTCTCCTCCTACTCTCCCTACTCTCCCCCCTTCTCTTCTCCTCTACAAAATGAGATGCCCGTGTCTGATCGCCTGAGCCAATTTGCAGACCCATGTGGCACCCTTCCCTTCAGACCTGGGCATTGTGCCTCTCGCTCCCTGGCAAAGAGGCGAGGAATTATTTTTATCCCCCAAACGCTCGGATATGCACCAATGATTTCAAATGCCTGCCTCGCACATTGTCAGGGATGATTTTGGCCAGGTGCCAAACCTATTATATTGATCTCTCTTTCTCTGTATTTCAATAGCCACAGACAATGCAGATTTACTGCAGAACATATTAGGGAAATAAAAATCAGTCTCAGGCACTAAACTCGCTGAAACTGACGGCATGCTTGTGAATGTGTTTGTGTGTGTGACTGTATCTGTGCATGCACGTGCTAAAGGCTGTTTTCTAAATTTTTGTCAAAGACAATCATGGCCTCATACACAGGCCTGTCTCTATGGTAGCCATGTATCCATTAGTTTACCTAATATGCAGTCCCTTCTGCAAAGATCTAACCAAATGTCTAATTACATACTGACATATTCTCATCATGTCATTGAGTATCATAACAGTTGAGCCATGATTTTTTTTTTTTTTCCCCGCTTATTGCTTTGGCATCAAGATCTTGTTCCTTGGAGTGCTTTGCTGGCATGTCGGCTCTGGCTTTAGTTGGAAATGATCAGACCTCCGATGTTTGCCGAGGCACACACGGGAATATTCAAATGTTGAAACTGGCAGGGAACGGGCTGTCAGCTAATGAGCGTGTCTATGAGAAAATGATTTGGTTGTTTCCTGAGAGGGAAATCACAGAGAATGGCTAAATGGGAGCTCTCCGAAGAGACGCGGCAGAGGCTCAGGGTACCGCGATGAGACTGTGTTGGGAGGCCGGTGGATTGGATGAGCAGTGTCTGTCTGCCTCGGTGCCAATGTCATTAGTGCTGAGGACTGAGAACGACCACCATGTCCCTTTTGATTGCCATTAGAGCCTGGAGCCAAACAAAGAATCAAACAAAAGGCCCCGAATACACTTGGAGTGGAGGTCATGCCAACCACAGGGAGATTTCAATAGCAAAGCTTTTGGTGTCCTTTAGACCAGTGATTCTCAACCTGTTTGGGACTATGGCACACGTTCACAGGACAAAACAAATTGAATCAATGATGCACAGCAAATTTATTGATCACACGCAGTTCAGAATGTTATGTCAAGTATGATGACCATGTAAAGAGGGATTTGAGGGACCAAACAAAGCTCAATTAGATGACAAAGCAATCCTAATTTAATTTCAGTGAAATTTCTTTTGTCATATTTTTGCTTGCCATAGATTATCTCCACATTTGAGCAAAATGTCAAGGGAGCATCTTAACTCAAGATGCGGGGGCTCAGCAGTTCAAAATATAACATGTTTAACGCAAGCAGTTTGTAGCCGCCACAGTCTAAACAATATTCTGTACATGAGAAATGCAGGTTCTTAAGCACAACAGCAGCCTCAGCATCTGAATCAAATGTTTATTATGTAAGGAGTCTGATGTGATTATCTCTCATGCCGACCTGGCAATATGTGGTCAGTCACAGGAAAACAAACCTCTGCATTATTGTCTTTGGGTTTTTTTTTTTTTTTTTAGTTAGATTTATCGTATAAATTGACTGCTGCTGCGAAATGAATTGTCAAAACTTTGCACAAGCACTTCACAACTCGAAAGACCAAGCCAGTCAGCTCACTTTCAGCTCTCATATCTGTATTTTAATTGAGCTCATCATGACAGAGATGAATGCACAGGACACCGTATTCATGTTACATAGCCTGTTAACCAGAGTCTACCAGGTCATTTAGCTGCAAATATTTGATGAAAAATTATTAAATGTGTACCTCTTAGGTGATATAAAGATACTGGGTATACCACATCTTCCACAAAAACATATGATACCTATATGTCTAGTTTTCATATAAAAATATATTTAAATAGATAGATAGATAGATAGATAGATAGATAGATAGATAGATAGAAGAAGACGTGACACAAGGACAATTTGACTGCCGATTTGCTTAACAGGTGCATGTTACTCGTGCACAGTTAAATGGAAATGCAGGTTTTTCCACGTGTTTTTGCCCAAGGTGATCATGGCTTCCATTTTGCACCGCAGTGTGTGTTTGCTCTGAGCACCTAGATAATTTAACATCTTCTTGTGTAAGGGACGCCAGCCACAGACAGAGTAGAGAGGTCATCTTAATCTTACAATGGCAGCCATTTAAATTACTTAAGGGTAGGCAAAGTAAAAGAAAACTTGATGAGGGTTTTCATAGATCTCTAAAAACTGTTGACAAGGTTAGGAATCACAAAGCAGCAACGTCATACTTTGGCCTTGAAGTGCTTCTCTTTTGTTTAGACAGACATGCTGTGGTAATTGAGGTCAAAATGTTTTGAAACTTGCAGGAACCATACAATGTGTTGGCTTTAAGAAGAAGATGAAGAAAAAGAAAATACCGGGTTAAGATAGATATTAGCTTTCATCTAACCTAGAGCTGCCAAATTCTCCACGCTGAGCCACATTATATTTGTGAATGTATACGGAGATTACAAAGTATATATGATGTCGATTTTGTAGTCCTTAACCATGTTTCAGTGTCTTTTGATGCGGTCCCTTGTATCTTTTCCTCTGCAGGATTTCTGTGCCGATCCCAGAAGGCTCCTCTGGCTGGTGTCCCATCAGAACTCGTCTCTTGAATGAGAGAAAGCTCGATGGTGCTCAGATGGAGAGAGTATTGTCAGAGGAGCTGCATGTGACTAATCAGGTCTGGGCTCGGATCCCTGACTCCCAAACCATATTCTGCTGATTCAAAAGGCCACTGAGACTCCACTGTAATGGAAAAGCATGATGGGGCCTTCAGAGAAAGTCAAGAAATATTATGCCTGATATTGCTTTGGTTGATGTCCAACACAATATGTGGTTATATATCAACAGAGCTGTTGAAAGTCATCATGGGATTCATTATATAATGCAGATGTACAATTGACTGATCCACACTGATACCAATAATCAGCAACAAATCATGTTGTGGATCAAACAAATGGATGAAACACACACAGCCTTATCTAACCAATGGTCTCTGTTGCTGTTGTTTGTGCCTCCTGCCATATGCTACCCATCTCCCTCTCCCTCTCTCCCTCTCTGGTCATCTTCTGCCTTGCTCCGTGCCTCCACACACATAAAATGGAGGGCAGCGGTGAGGTTCCAATTCAGAACTCATTTGTGGTGCTGCCGGCCCCCTACCCGCTCAGCAGTTGCCGAGGGGACCCAGGGGAGCCCTATCACAGCTCTATATGCAAATGTCCTTGCACCTGGGCAACAGCGCGGGCATGCTGGGACTGGGAGCTTATTTATGCAAATCTCAGAGAGACAGTCACAGCACAACACAGAGCCGGCCACAGACACTGGTGGCCATATCTCCCCGCCAGCTCAACAACAAGTTGGGGAAACGTGCTCTGGTAAACATGAAAGCTGTGGCCAGAGACGGAGAGATGAGAAAGAGAGAGAGAGGCAGAGTCGGGTAGAGTTGGAAAAATGTCGAAGGAGTTAGCGTAAACAAAATGGATGATTCTTGCAGGTGAATATATGTAGGGATTCAGCGGACCTGACAGGACATGAAGTATGATGTGCATGGGTATGAGGAGCGCTAATTAAAGGGAGGCTGTACAGGCATGTGCATGGTACATACAGTACCTCTACAATGTAATTGGGAGAAGCAATTATTGTACACAAGCTTGATTTTTAAAACATTTAGTTTTTGATGAGGTCAACTACCAGCCTTTACGTACACATGTATAGCCCACTTGTGCACGGGCGAACACACGCGTACACGCGCACGCACGCCACAAAGGTGTTTGTCTACTATCACAACACTGCCGACAACAGGCAATAACGCTGAATGTGTTAAAGCGCTCTGTGGTGAAGGAGAACAAAACCAATCTTTGTGTCTCAGCTGGCCCTGCCTCCCAACTGGGCCATACCACTGTGTGAGACATCACACAGGAAAACACTCCCTCGCTGCATACAACAGGCTGCATTAATGTGCAAATGTATGCAAGAAATTTTCAGAAAAGCAGAAATTACTGAGCCAAATGAGGTAGCTGCACTCGGATTGTTGGGATTATGAATAATTACCACACATTTTACTGGAACTTTTCTCAATATCCCGTGAAACAATGCCTTCAGTGGTATGAAGGAATAAAAATCAAATGTGCTATGAACTTGTTTTGCTCTGGCTGGAGGTGCAGGCAGTGGAGAACTAGTGGACAAGAGAAGCAACCATATCCCTTAGTCTGCCCTAAACTTTATGGATGATGTGTGATCTTTCAACCATATTCCACCTCCTCTAAATTATCTCACACCAAAAAAATCACACCTGGTCTCATGTGCAGCAGCTGCACTGGTATGTGCAGCTGATTCAAGCATGTAACCAGGGGGCATTAATGACTTTCAACATTTTGAGTGCCATTTGAGATGCATAAAAACTCTGCTACTCCTGTCTCAGTGTTTTCAATGAAGCATTATAGTGCAACAGTTATGGGCATTTGTTAGAAATAGAAATAGAAACACAAAAAATACTGACATATTCCAGCACAAACTCCAGGCTATCCTCCCCAAATTATATAGTAATATGTCTGTGCAGGTGAATAACTAAGATGAACCCACACAGACAAAAAGAAATGGTTAGAAATAGACATTTCTCAAAAAAAAAAAAAAAAAAAAAAAAAAAATCATCAACGTGGAAAGAACTCAATTAAAAAAAATCATTCATTCATTTTATTTCATTCAATATAAATTAAACCATTTTATCATTATGAAATGATATGATGTGATATGATATATTTTTCATGCAGAGAAAGTTTTAGTGCTGCACTAGTGGCTCACAAGTAATTAAATACCACCAGCATCTATATGGAGTCCCAGTTCATGGCAAATCAGATAGGCCTCCAAAAAACGTGAGTTACCCTTTTAATCGGAGTACTAGTTGTTGCAGTCCAGGGTGTTTTCACAGTAATTAGACCAGTGGCTGACATGCTGTGCCATAAACAGCAGTGGCCGTGGAGGAAGGGGGTCTCACAGCGCTGTAATTCACCCCCCAGAATGATGCACCAGCCTGGGGGCTGACTGGCAGCTTTGATGCTCTGATCACCAGGATGCTGCCTCTCACCTTCTGCTTCAAAACCAAGAAGATAGAGAAGAGGGAAGAGACAGAAAAAAAAAAAAAAAAACGAGTGTACGACTTGTGATTTGATTAAGAGCAGTAACGGACGTGGATATGACGTAAGTTGTTAGAGAAGGGGGAAAAAAATCTAGATGAGTCCATCATAAAAAGCAGATGAAAGGCGTCTTTGGTGATGTGGACCAAGAAAGGAGAAATGTCAGAGAAGAAAATTACTTAAAGAAAGAGAGAGAGAGAGAAAGGGGAGGGGAGCAAGGGAGGCCCAGGATGGCTGTTGTTATTGTGTTTGATGTAGTGCTTGACAAGAGAGAGGGAGAGAGTTTAGAAATCCTTGTGTAGTGTGAGGCAGAGGAGGAGAGGGTTCATTTAAATGCATGCTCACTCAGGGCCCATACGGAGTGGGTGTCTGCTGAGAATTCATCATGGCCTCGCTGATAAAGCCCCGGCCTCTTAGTGAGGGGAAAGGAGAGACGGATCACTCTCTTGAGGTGAGATTGCCTCGTGGATGGACACTTGTTATGTAGAAATACACAACACTGACGGATATTACCATGGCACTTTCAGACCGGATAGACATCATTCCGTCCTCCATCCATCCATTCCGCGATTTTCCCTAGGTTGAATATCAGGCACTCTGGAGACCATAAATTGTAGGCTGCATCAGTGATTAAAGCTTCAGCACAATTAGAGGGAAGTTTGGAGACAATTTTATGCATTTCTTATTTCCTTGCAAAGCATACACTCTATTTAAATGGTCCTGGAATATATATATAATAATATGAAAATGTGTTGAAAACTTACAAGTGTTAAAGATGAGTGGCTAGTTATAGACCCTAACCCTATCATGTCATTTTTAGTTATTGTGTGCTATGTAGGATTTTAACATCAATAAATCATCGCCACATCAATTGTAATACATTTATATTGCAATCATAAACCAACAAGATCATCAGCAAGAAGACTGGCCTCATCTACCTACCAGCATAGGAAATCTTAACAGGAAATCTGCCTCACAGCATAAAGGGAGACAAAACAATAAAATAACTGGAAGAAACAGGAAGTGGGCTGCTGTTCTTCTAGCTCAAAAAAATCTCACAATAAAAGCCTCAGCAGTTTTATTCTCTGCAGTAAAAAGAAAACAAACATGTGGAAGTGACACCAAGGAGGAAGCGACAGGGTTTATGGGAAATGTGGTCTTAATTTTAAGAAACAGCAGTGCTGTCAATACCGCTGATGTGAGTCTACTAGTTGTCTTGAACGTAGTCTCATTTGTTTTCAGTATTTATAGATATCTATATTTGGCAAATACAGAGGCACTGCCTGCGTATCCCCCCCTTCTTGGGTTCTCAGTGAAAACCAGCTTAGGGGTTACCACTCAGTTAGGGCATAAACAGGTTTTGAATCAAACACATGATGCCTTCTAGGCTGCCACCTGGCAGAGCTGCTGACTTATTCAAAGGCATAAAGAGGCATAATGCAATGTTTCTTCTCTTGTCAGTGAGCAAATAAAATTAGTAGCATCAGCCCACTCTAAATGTACAGCGCAGTGTCTTTCACCGGACTGTGCCTTTTGTGCACAGGCATATTCAGACACAGCGATTTATCTGTTCTCACAGATTTAGATTTAACTCAGGAAACATTCATATAAACCACCTTAATTTCACAACACGTCATTCACCTTTGAGGGGCAATTAACACAGATCTGCAAACACAAACAGACAGGAGAACAATGGGTGCTGAGTGTGTGTGTGTGTGGTACGTGTGTGTCTGTTAGCATTGTAGGCTGTATTTTTTATTTGCTTCTTTAAAGAGGACGACTGTAATTACAAACCTTGACTTTAAATTCCAATTTATTTGATGCACAGGTTTTTCATAATGGCATCCCTTCAACATGTCTAACAAGATAAAAGATAGCGACATAATTTATATTTAAATTTAGGTTACTGTGTCAGACAGGGAGCTTATTCCACAACTTTAACAGCTGATTTATCTGCCTGAATTACATCTGTGTTTAATGTAGCCATACACACTGGATTTATTGTTTATTGTGGGTATTATCTTGGTGCATTGGTTGACTTTACTTCATCAGTTCTTGACAGCAGATTCTTTGCAAATGTGCAAAGTAGAAGCAAAGGTAGAACTTGGTTCTTATAGCTGCAGTTTGTGTCTACAGAGAGGAGGAAAGTACATTATGCCTGCACCATGGTGGTTATATAATGCCACTGCAGGTGACGTTGTCTTTGAGCTGAATCAGCATGCACACCATGCTCTTTTTTTTTACTTGCTTGCTTGTTCTGACAATTAGCTTTCCACCTCCATCATCTCCTTGGACAGACCTGCATGCATCTGCCCCTCTGCAGAAGGCTCCTGCTGCTCATGACAGCATATTAAGAACCAAAACAACTCAATTCCTTCGTTCTCTGATTCTCTCTCCTCCTCTGCCTCTCCTCTCTCTCTCTCTCTCTCCCTCTCTCTCTCTCTGTCACACACACACACCCTGTTAAATAAATCAAAACTAATCAAAACATGATCTTCCATCTGCTTCCACTCCAATCGCTTTAAAAGTTTGAATGTTTTTCTTTTTCCTTTTTTTCTTTCTTTCTTTTTTTTTTTTTATCTCTGATGTGATAGACAGGGAAAGTTTTTTGGAGTGCAGGGGGGTGTGGGCTGGCGTGGCGGTGGCGGCGGCAGTGGTGGTGAAATAGGCAGCAATTAGCGTGCTGCTAATGAACTCCCTCTCATTATCAGTGAATCAACAGGCCTGTGCTAATTACGGTTAGCAGGACAGACTCCTCTCTCCCACTGCGACGGGCTTCAAGGTCCCTCCGGAGCTGCAACACACCGGATGGTCTGCCAGCAGCCACAGGTGCGAAGCACTCACTGCCAATGTTAAAAACAGAACATAACACATGCACACACACACACACACACACACACATACACACATATGCAGGCACACTTATGCTCTCCTGGTGAGATACACACTGGACGTGCAAAAAACACAATAAAATACATTCACACACAAACACACATGCACTGACAAACCCACCCACACACACACATACACACACACCAGTGCTCTCTCTGTCATCTTGTGGTCACCTCGTCCCAGATGGCCCCCTCACACAGCCTTTTTTTACACACTTGCTTGAAATTAAAGCGGTATTAGCCCAATATTTGAGAGAGGTGATGGTGCAACCACATTATTGGCGCTTTACGGGTGGAGGAACTCACCTGGACTTTGCCGGTTGCAAGCTTTTTTTTTTTTTTTTTTTTTAATAAGCATCTTGTTGCTCTTTTTGGTGTGCCACTGATATTCTCAGTCGGAATGAAGCCCACTTTTGAGTTGTGTAACTTTTTGGAAATGACATAATACTGCAAAACCTGTCATCTATCTTGCAACCACTTCCTAATAATATACCCCCACCCAGCTCCACAAACAAGTGCTTTACAATAGGCACAGCAAGATCCATTAATCACATGCCACTTGTAAGCCCGCAGTGGACCGTGCCTATCAAACACAGCAAATACTTATTGAAAAGTATAGCTTCTAACTGCACTGATAAAGGGGCTGGAACTAAAGGCTTTTTACAAAGTCAGTGAGGCGAGCAAACACCAAAAAAAAAAAAAAAAAAAAAAGATTCTCAGTGTCAGCCCACAGCATGAGCCATAAGATGGGACCTGGGTGTGTGGAATTACAACCCCCCCCCCCTCCTCCCCACCGCCCCCCAACATAGCCACCACCACCGCCGCCCCACCACCATCCATAACTTAAGCAGAGATCAGTGGCTAACACTCTTAATCCCAAGGGGGTGCTTTCTGAGCTGTAATTTAAAAATAGCGTTTTAATAACACACCACTGCTACAGTACATTAATCTCAGAATTAATTATCTACCCCACCCCCAGCCTATTTGCTTGAAAAAGGCTCTTTGCTGCATTTCTTCTGTTTTAGTTCTATTTATTCCATGAGTGAGCGGATAAAGAGATGCATGTGGAGTGTCTTGTATGGAGCGCAGTAATTATGCAGTTGCTAGTATATTACCACTGTGTATATGAAAACCAGTGAATGAATTAGAGCTGTAGGTTGTCATCAGCATAAACGGTCAGTAAGGTGAGAGATTCTTAAACGGCTCGCGGTACGGCTCATACTGTGCAACTTAAGCGAGTAACAATTCAATTAAGCCATACATTAAATAAAAAAAAAAATTAAAAAAACGGGAGCGTAATCTAAATATATTGAAGCAAACAGCTGCGATATTGAAGAATAACGGCACGTTCGTTTACATTTTATGCAAGAAAATGTTTTTAATCAAACGTCACTCCCAGCGATAGAAATTCAATTCCGAAGAGAAATTAAAGAGCATAATGTGACTGCAAACCAGGCCTAAAGGCACCACAAATATTCAAAAACAATATTAAACTGTGATAAATAAAATATGAACCTTCTTTGGCAATATAGCATTCAAGCGTCAGGGGGGACGTGGGCACTTTAAATGCAAGTTAATGAAACACAAGAATCATGTTTAAAGGCATAGCAATCATTGAGCATTTTCTCAAAAGGTGATGATAGTGGTGGTGAGCCCCTCTGGCAGAAGTTGCAGCCTGACAAGAGATCAAGTTGAACATTGACAGTGATTATTAGTACATGAGCTGGGGAGCTTTATGAAAAAAAAGAAAAGAAAAAAAACCCTCCTCTTATTCTGTTTTCCTCTTCCTGATTGACTGACTGACCTCTATTGTCATAGCTCCTGAGCTGACAGTGATCTCCATACATACATACATCACTTTGTATGCTCTCGGATGCATGGCAGTGACGCGCATGAACTCTGCATGAGCCGGGTGCCCCCGGGTCTGTGTATCACAGATAACCTTTACAAGGAAGTGTAGTTCACAACGCTCCCCGCCCCCCCAACCCTCCCACCCCGCTATCACATGAAAGGATCTGGATGTGGTTAAATTCAGAAACAGGAGAGACGGGCTACGCTTGGCATGCATGATTGATGTTGAGTTTTAACATTAGGCTTCATAAGGTGTAATAGAGGAGAGAGCATGAAGTGAGCGATTGTATGTGAGTAGAGGAGGGATAGAAACTATTTGACACCTCTGTTTTTTTTTTTTTTGTGGTTACCTACTGGCCTCTTTTTTTTCCGTAATGAATATCTGAGCATGGCTGGAAGAAACAAAGATGCGCCATTCATTTGTATTATGCAATGGTGTGGTAACTCCGTCCATCTCTATCCCTGTCTGACTGCCTGTCTGCCCCACTGTCTGTTTATTTGGATGTCTCTGTCTGCCTTACTTTTTCTCCGCCTGTCTCTGTTTTTTGGCTCTCTGTCTTCATGGCTCTCAAAGAAATCACACACGCACACACACACATAGACGATTCCTTGCAGACTTTCTGTTTCAATTAACGTTTGATTGAGTTATGAAATATACAAGTCTTGGAACCAAACCATGACAAAATGACATACATTTTCCTTGTTTGTGACATGACTCTACTCAGATTTCTGTGTCTCCTACATGACATCCTATTAATTTTGTTTATATCGAGGCAGGTGGTTGTCAGTAAAAGTCATTTTGTCAATCAATTTTTTTCGGACTGACTATTTTTCAAATGAAAAAATAAGTTGCTAATTTTGTCAGTGCTCTTTCTAGACACTGCAGGTTTAATTGCTAATTGTTAACTGGGAATGAATGCATTTGCATATTAATTAGTTAGCCCATTTGCATTTTTAATTTGCTGCCTTCAAAGGGGGTGAGATAAAAGGTCGCACAATTCTGAATAATTTAAATAATTTATGCTCCATTGGTGAAAAGAAGCTGAACAGAAGTGTTCTGCGGATATTAACCCCTGAGAGCTTTTACCGAATAAAGCACTCCAAAAATTGTTTTAACAAATCTAATTAAACGGAAAAAGGTCTGAACACACAACCACCCAGAGCACTAGGAGCTAGAGTGTGTCCTCGGGAACTAAAAAAAAAACGCTCAGGAGAGAGTGATAGAGGGAGTATGGATATGGAGGACGAGACTTCCAGCCCTCCATCCGGATATGAAGGCCTCTCTTAGTCTTTTCATCATTCAGATTGATCAAATACCCCTACAGGAATGCTGATGGAGTCGGTACTTGCTTGTAATAGTAATTCTCTCTGAAGTTAAGCTGCTCTTCGCAATGTGTCGTACTCCATAAGCAATCAAAGAGATGCATGTTCTGTGGTGGATCCTTGAAAGTTACCCGTGACTTGCTGAATTTCAACTAGACATTCAATTCTTCATGGTAAATAATCATCATCATGATCACGAGTAAATCCATCAGATCATCAGAGGGATAGACAGGGACACCCAAATAACAGAGAAAGGAACAAAAAATGCATTGTATTTGTAGCTGCGTGTCCCCCGCTCTAACTTATTTTCCTCTATACCAACTGCTGAAGTGTCCATTTAAAAAAAAAAAAAAAAAAAAAAAAAAAAGAATAGAAAAAAAAAACTTCTTTTCCATTTTTGGGTGCAAGGAGCTGATATTTTCTCTCCCACATCTTCAACCAGGTCCCGACTGCATTGTGAGACTGTCTCCTCGCCTTTGTCCCAGTGATCTTAATTACAGGCCCTGGGCCCTGAGCAGAGAGGCCCATTTAAATCAGAACACATCCAGCTTCCATTATGGGCTTGGCATTTGGTCTTTGTGCCCATGCTCTTAAATTACATGCTGCCAATCCTAGTGGGCACGGGCAAGATGAGGAGCGGAGGATGGGTGAGAGATGAGGTGAAAGGGGGATGAGAGAAAGGAGAGGGTGGGGGGGGGGCTGAGAGAAACAGAGGAGGGGGCCACTGTCTACTCTATGTGCTTGTCGACAGATCGACCCCCCACCCCACCACTACTCCCCTCTTTATCACCAGATAACTTATGTAAAGTAGCAGATGAAACCCATTCCTATTCACGTCGGCCTGATTGTCAGAATAAGCTTGCATTCCTTTGAAAAGTGATTGACCGCCTGAAAGGGTACAAATTAGGGGCCTGTTCGTCTTTTCTTCTCCGGTCGCGGGGCTTATTTGCGGCAGATTCACCCAGGCCCAAAATTAAGTGAACTCAGGCAGGGATGAATGGGAGAGCTCTGATTGAATAATTGATTTCCTTTGTGCGGCCTGTGTTTAAGAGGGATAACTAGACATCCTTTGGAGTGTAATGATTGTAATTACTACGATGACTGGTCATGTCAAATATGACACAGGAAAGGACTGTTATTAACCTTTATTATCCACATCGAAAAAAGGAAAAAAAAAAAAAAAAACACAACTAACCCAATATCCTCTTCTCTCTCCCGTCTGCGCATGGGTTTCACCTCTGGTAGAGGCATGGCTGGCGTAGGTTGAATGCATGGATGAACTCATTCCCTGTCTTCTACTCCTGGCCCATGAAAGGTAGATGGGTAATTGACTGTGCAATCGGAGTCACTGATGTGTCAATGACTCACACTGCTAGTGAGCCTTGGGGTAACTCTCAAAGTACAATACATTATAGCTCCAGAATTTAAGTGCAGTAGATAGGAGTTATAGCCTCATTCATGATATCTGTCAGATTCCCATATGCCTTGACCTCTCAAGCAGTGGGGCCTGAATTGCACTTTAATGCACTTGACTCATTTGAGGGCCTCAGTGAAACAGACACTCATCACATAGTGATCAGACACAGTCTGCTGAAGTTGCTAGACGTGTGATCCATATGAATCACAGATACCACCAATGTAAGCATTGGGATACTGAACCAAGTTCCTGTGCAAACAGCATGGGAAGTCCCGGCTTCAACTACAAATGCAGAGACGACTGGCTGTGGCAGCTCTGAGCAAGCCCAAGTCCTTGGCTCTGCACATTTCTAAGTTGAAATGTTATTTTCAAACCTTAATTTTGCCCAGGGTAGTTTGATTGAGCATTTATTCAGTGCCTTGTTTCATAAATGTGCACAAGTTCACATCCAGGGGTTGCCCACAGGACCACAGACTTCTAAGATTTGTATCATTGGCCGCTGAGTGGTGTCACTGGCAGAGTCAAGGGTTAAGTGCAGAGACTGGAAATGGCAACCCTCTTACAGCTATCTCCTCCCCACTACCAGCCCAAGCTTCAGTCTCCAAACACTTATCCATTTCCCTATTTCCATTTCTTTATCCTCATTTCTATCCCTATTCAAAGCCACAATCCCATGCCTTACACAAGTCTCAGCCCAGTCCCAAACCCAGCCAGCTCCAGGCAAAACTGCTTCACTATCCCAACATTAGTACTGTTCCTCCCTTACCTCTCAACAAACACCCCAGGTCTTGGTGCCCTTCGGGTGAACCTCAAGAGTCAGAGCTGCCAGCCATGCCAGCTGTGGAGACAACTGCGGACTTCATTTGCATGTGAAGGCCTTAATTAGCTACCACAAGCATTTGTACAGGGGGAGTGTGACCAGTGAGCGTGAGGTGGTAAGAGCCCAGAGAAGTGGGATGGGATTGCAGTCTAGGTGCCACAGCCTGGAGCAGAAGGTTGTGGCACAAGGCACTGAGGGGAAGGAAACTGGGCAAACCCAAATGAGGTGTGTCAAACCCAATGCTAGACCAAATTGTTTACACCAATGAGTTGAAAGCATATTTTTTTTTATAAATATATTTGACATCATACCCGTGCTCACAAATCATTTCTTCTCACAAAAAAAAAACACCAAAACAAGCACAGAAATGTTTGGGGGTAAACGTAGCCTAAATGGCCTCAAGATGTTGCTGTCCTTTATTTGCATTTACTTACATCTTCAGTCCGAATGTGAACCACTCAAAGCCTTGGAAATCTTGACCACATACCGTGCAGCAAAAAGCAGCTGGCCCAAGATGGGTTTTGATGCAACGGCCCCCTCCTTATACACACAACAGCTCTGCTCTTTGCTTTCATGTAGCTGCCTCTTGCACGCACAAACCACATTTCAAAATAAGTGATATATGAATCTAACAAAACCAAACAAGCACAATAAATAGCACTTAAGGATACAGTATTGTGACTTTGTATATTAGGATTCTCACATATAATCCACATACCACTCGAATCTTTGTCTCTACATGTGGCTTGAGACACATAGAAACTGGTGCATGTGCAGCAGCATAAAAGCTGGACTTTGGCATGAGGCATGAGAAGTTAGTTTTAAGAATAAACATGAAATTTTGCATGCCTGTTTTTTAATACATATATCAGTATGTTATGAACTCAAGGAGCAAGGATTTGAATGGGTCACATTCAAGTTCAAGTTGATTTGGAGCCCTTAATCACAGTTACATTCTCGAAGGGCTTTACAGGTCCACAGTTTACAAAAAAGAAAAACGACACCCCCTCACTGACACAGCAAACTCATGATGCAAGTAAATGCGAATGACTGGCAGCAACATGTGGCAGGTGTGTGTTCTATGGTAACCTGTGTGACATGGGTAAGCTCTCACTGGCCATTTGGCCCTGAAGAGGATCTATTGTTTTCGGGTGGAGGATAATGTGGCCGGGCGAGGATCAACACCAATACATTTGGAGATGATTCCCTCTGGTCTTTTTGAGACAGAACCAAAACCTTCAGCATGCTGTAAATGACAGACAAGAGCATGCTTTTTAATCTTATTTAATTAAGAACATGAGTCACATAGGCTATCAAAACACCTATTTAAACAACAGCACCTACTACTAATAAAAAAAAAATATATTATCCTCAATCCAGTGTGGCACAAAAACAAAACTGATGAAAAAGAAAATTCTGAATTTCCTAAATTAAGACACAAATCATAGTCTGGAGTTGGTTGCGACTCTGCCATCTTGCTATTTGTGTTCCTTAATGACTTTCTAATTCCTCATCAGTGGGTAGCTAGCCTCCGCGCCAGGAAGACAGAGAGGGCAGTGGCAGGGTGCCATCGTGGAACAGGTGCTCATCCATGTAGTGCTTATGGTGTCCGTAGGCCTCAATTACACCCTTTAGGTTGTCTTTTAATTGGGTGCATTTTAGTGCTTGCAAAGTCCCTTACATTTTGCTGCGGGAGAAGGAAGAACACACGTTATGGGGAAGGTCAAAAATCATACGCATTTATTGACAGCAGCGCTTCTGCCATTAACTTAACCACTAGCTAGCCCTGTTGCCCTGTTTTAATTAATTTCTCTATGTGTAACACACTTTGTAAACAGCTCTGTGAAAAGTGTTGCAAAAGTAATGTTTATTATTATTATCATTGTTGCTAGTATTATTATATACCCTATATATGCATATTTTTGCCTGGTATCGGCCTGATGCTTAGTACCTGTATTGTACTAATTAAACTATTCCCACAAATGAAAAATAGCCTCTGGCTCCGAAATTTGACCATAACTGATCTTTTTCGTAGCCAAAATGTCTTGACAGTTGACAGCCTTTTCCCACTGCATTATACCCAATCCTTGCAAAACAGAACTGACACACAAGCATCCCAGTCGGACTGTCTGTCCGCCATGACACTTCTTCCCCGACACACCGGTCAGATCACTCAGAGCAACAGAACGGCAGACATCTATCGACCCCCCCTCTCCTCTCGCCCAGGAAGGAGACAACACTTTCATATCAATGCCCTGTTATCTCACAATGTGGCATCTTCCCCTTTGAAGGTACAGTAGCATTGTTGCAGTTACTCAGTCTACCTTTTATCACTTTTTGGGCAAGGCAGAGAAGAGGGGGAGATGAAGGAGGAGGTTTCTTTTCAACTTTTTAACCCACCAAAGTGGAGAGAGGCAGGATGTTGACAGGTGTGGAAAAAGGGGGACGGCTGGGTCAAACTAGGGAACTTCTAAGCCTTCAGTTGAAAAGGTACTGAAAGTCTCTGAGAACAGAATCGTCCTTGTTACCGCGGTTTCTTCTTAGGCTCACTGGCAGCAGAATTATCAACACTCTTGTACCTATCAAATTGTTGAAAGCTACTTTCCGTGGGTATCTGTCCATCTGATGTGACTCTATGTCTGCACATGAGGTTGCCATATGCTCTGAGCAACGTGCTTTGACCGAGGGTTACTGTTAGTTCACACAAAGCTACATAAGGCTTGCTTATTTGCACTGGTACCGCTCCTCTACCAAAAGGTCTTGAGACAGAAGCCAGATAGATTTCCTTCTTGTCCTAAATTACCAACCAGCTGTAAACTACAAGTCCCATTCCACAGCAGGAGGATCACTCCTCCCATTAGCCTTGGCGTGCTGCCGACTACGACTGTGAGGTTGGTGGTAGTCAAGGGCCCCAGTTGGGACGAGACCCTCTGTCACTCATGGCGACACATGTCATAAACTCATTGTCTTGCCATCAATCGGGGGACCTAAGCACCTCCATAGCAGATGGAAACCCAGCAGGAAGGTGGGGGGCCATGCCCTGAGCCTCTGCCCCACACAGAGTGCACTTGGTATGGGTAAGAGGGGCCAGAACTCTGGGGGAGCCCCATACCCTAGACTGGACCTCCCATGGATGCACCTCTGGATGAACTGCTAATGTTGTCCATGATTAATGAGCAGGGAATGTCAGTGCGCCATCACTGCTATTGAAGAAGATAGGCTTGAGTTTGTTTTGGACATCTAGCATTGCGCAAAATAAAAACATACAAAAAATAAAAAGTTATGTTTCCTATTGCAAGTTGTACATCTGTTTTCCCTATGCAGTCTCTCTCCTATTTTGACAATCACTTTGAAGCTATGGTGCCATAACTACATTTTCTCAGTAAATATATATGGGTCCAAAGTCAAAGTTAGCATAGATATGAAGATAAACATCCTTCTACCCATATTTAAGAGTGAAAACAGCAATAAACATGGTCTGGAAGGGATAAAGGTGTCTTGCCTTCCCCGAATATAGATATGTAATGATATTCATAAAGAGACCACCTACTGGGGGCACAGGAAAGGCTGTTCCTTAGCAACAACATACACGCTCTTACAAGCTACGTCTTGGGAAATTTTGACCGGATTGGGATGCAAACAACAGAAAACCTTTAACTAGGCCATGTTATCAGTCTGCTCCCTGGGCTGAATATCTGGGTGTCTCGTCTGACAGAAATCCCCCCAGCTGATGATACATATTTCAGAGATTTCATCTGGCTTTTATTTCAAATGACTCTGAACAATTCTGCTGCTCTGTTGTATGGAAATATGCAACTTTAATACATGGTGAAATGTCCTTATTTGAAGAATGAAGATTCTAGTACATTTCTTTGCAATATCGTAGACCTTTTATTTGTGAAAATGTACAATACCTCATCCTTACAAATAAGCCTAAGAAAAGTTGAACTGAAAAGGAGCATTGTAAGAACAAGAGAATACTTCATTGAAAAAGTGATCTATACAGTTAGATTTATGCACCATAAGATGAGTGGTCTTAGTTCAGCTTCACTTTAACACATTCTACGTTTTTAGCACAAACAATTCAAAGTCAAAAATGTTGAGATACATCAACAAAATATTTAGAAGTGAAAACTCCGTACACCTTTAGACTTTCAATACAATGAATAAAAGTAAGCTTGTGACTAAACCAAGCTATAGTCTCAACCTCTTATATAGTCCTTCAGTTCCAAATGTTATGTGACCAAGCAACCAAATGAAAAAAAAAAAAAAAAGTTTTTGTTCACAAAACTTATATATCACATTTTTTTTTCTGTAATACAAATCACATCATTAATGCCACATTCAAAAATCCACCAAAGCTAAAGCTCAAGTCTGATATTCCACACAAAAGTATTCTTTTTAAATTCTCTTTTTCATAATGTACAAGACAGGACACAAAGTTACTGTACAATGGATGTGTACTTGAAAGGTCATGGACCGGTCAACACTACTAATTCCTTCTTCTGCCAGCACTCAGCAACCATTTGAAATAATCAGAGTATTGATGAGACTATGATTACAGGGTCTTCCTGTTGATGGGGAACCTGTAACAGGCCAGAAGCATCAAAGATGTCTGTTGCCTGGTTGATGTCATTAATCTGTGATGACCTGCCGCTAGTGTGCATGGTGGAATTATTTTACTCGTTTGTTAGAGAACAGAGTCAAAGAAGTACTTGATGAAGAAAACAAAAAACAAACAAAAACATCAACAAACTAAATGATGAAGGTGACAATCTACTCAAACCACAAGAAAATGTGAAACTAGCTGGAACATGCTTAGCATAACATGTAAAACAAACTATCTTGCTAAACACTCATCTACCTTCCTTTTATGATGCTTTTCAAAACACCGTGGTACAGGTCTGTAGGACAGCAAGACGTAAAACTAGACAGCAGATACTAAAAAGCACGAGGTCCATCTTACTGTCTGGTCCTGGAGTCTGTGCTATTTTGTCTCCACAGATGTGAGCACCATTTTGGTCAGTTGTTTACTCGAACCTGAGCTAGTTCCATTAATAGTGTTAGACATGGTGAGATTTTTGGTGCACTCAAACCTTGAGTTTACTCGCTACCTTCCCCTTCATCCAAAAAGATACACAAATGAACAAACATAAAAAGTTTAAAAAAAAAAAAAAAAATTATACTGAACACTTACCAATGTTTGTTTTTATCCTGTCATGAATTATATTTTATGGATTACAGTAAATTACCTAAAAGCATTATTGTGCAGAGTTCACAGAGGTCAGTTGACAAAATAGTATCCGGTTTTAGTGCTTTATAGTGCTTTCAGGAAAGTTACCTCATAACAGCAACATGTATGTCTCAGAATCATCGAAGATCAATCAGTCATTATCAGATCATCCTCACAAAGAAATCACAACATCGTTAAGCAGAACATTGTCGCCATTATCTGGTCTCCAAATCAATACAATGAGAAGGGAGAACTGAGCAATCAAAAACACAAACTCACACTGGGGTGCACTCCTACCACATGACATCAACACAGGGGCACCATCATTCTTCCTTTCCTCGAAGAGCCAGCCATTTGTGAAGGAAGGGATTACTAAAAATAACAATGCTTCTTTAACGCTCATCTGGCGCCAGATTTGGATTTTCATCAAGTGAATTGGTCTTTGAACAGTGTATTTGCTTAACTTCTACCCCGCTGCGGTTGAGGCAGAGACCAGCAGAAAGTCTTCATTGCCCTCTTGTGGTGACTGCTGTGTTTCATACAGAGAGGGCATTCATCCAGCCCTCGCTTCCTGTGACAGTCAGTCTGCCTTACAAAGGGGCCATCCGTGAATACCACCG
Organism: Myripristis murdjan; assembly: GCF_902150065.1. Classification (NCBI taxonomy): domain Eukaryota; kingdom Metazoa; phylum Chordata; class Actinopteri; order Holocentriformes; family Holocentridae; genus Myripristis; species Myripristis murdjan. The sequence continues at coordinate 22,612,250 of NC_044003.1, forward strand.
TGTATATGTGAGGACGTCTATTAAAGAAGGGGGAGAGACTAAGAGGGGTGACACGATTAATTAACGTGGCTCTCTCCTTCTACCTGCTCAGGCGAAGCTTGATGGAGTTCTTCACCAAGGCAATGGGGCTTTTGGGGACAACAGGCACATCAGACAGGTCGGCAGTGGACACCCCCTGAGAAGGCAGGCACATGCAAACAGTGAGATTAGAAACAAAACACAAGTAACTTTAAATCAGTAATTACCTGAACTATGGATAAGTTGCCACATGGGCCTCAGACTTATTTCTATTGAGCTGTAACTTCATGACACTGCAAGATGTTTTAGCAGGGATTTAGTCGCACAGCAACGCTTTATTTAACAGCTTAAGAATGCCTGCTTAATGCTGGTTACTTATTGTGTCAAGTGAGTAAAGGGTAAAATTATACCCCTTTTAAAAGAAACAAATCAAAAGATTTCACTTAAGCACTACCTAATATGTGGTAGAACGTAATACAAAAGCAGTGTAGCCCATAACGTGCTATTAGTACCTTAAGTTGTTCCCCATTGTTCTCAGTCAACTGAAAAAAAAAAAAAAAAAAAAAATGAAAAAAATGTAATTAAATCCACAGTAAAATTCGGTAACAATCACATTCATGGAAAAAAATGTGAGACAGAACATGACTGAGTCCTAACTGGATCCAAACTCAGTATGGACATTAATTTTCCATTGTAAGAATAATTTCATCAAGTGTTGCCGGAGCTCAGATTCTGTGAGGAGAGCAGACTTTTGATTTGCAGAGGCTAAATGTAGCAGAACCATCACGTACTATGTAGGACAAATCAAGCTCAGCTTACATTTTCATGTATTGCAAGTTACTGCTATTTAGCTATTACTTAAGTATTTGTCTGTGGGGTTGACTGATTCTTAGGCTGACACAGGAGACTTGGTGACTCAGCATCACACAACTTCTTCCAGCCTAGTTTACTGTACCTGATCGCCTTTTAACTTGTTGGCTGGTGCATCCGACTGAGGAGAGTCCGGTCTCTTCGTGGCTGGAGGACTCACGGAGTGAGGCGGGCTGTTACTGGTGGGGGAACCCGTAATGGACCCCTCATTGCATGTGATGTTAGCATCTCCGGACGAGTCCTGTGGTTAACCAAGAAATAGATTTTAGAGATACAGTCCTCAGTTTTTAAACAGGCTTTCACTGACATCTTATGGCGGGTACAACTTCTGCTATCTACAGAGGAAACAATCTATTTGTCTTGGCATCACAGAACTATTTCAAGCCTAGTTTACTGGACCTGATCAGCTCTGAACTTCTTGGCTGGCTCATCCAACAGGGGAGAGCATGGTCTCTTGGTGGATGACTGTCCCACGGTGTGAGGCGGTGTCTTGCTATCAACACATGTGCTGTTTTCCTCTGGGCTCAAGTCCTGCAGTCAACAATAAAACAGCTTTAATAGATGATAAAGTTTCTAAAGAGCCCTCAATTTGTATCAGCTTCTGACTTGACATCTAATGGCAGGAACTGCTTCTGTAAGACAGCGCTGACATCAGATGCATCCAAATAAAATATAAAACACTGGGTTAGCAAAACAGAATTACCAAACCTTGTCAGATCTTGACTTCTTGGTTGGTGTCTCTGAGGTGGGAGAGCCTTGTCTCTTCGTGGCAGGGGGGCCCATGGTGGGAGGGGGCGTCTGGCTAGGCGGCACTGTGGCAGTGATAGAGCGTTGGCGGGTCACTGTAGGCTTGGCTCCTTCCGCCTCTCCTGTGGCCTCTATGTGGGAGACAGTGGCAGGTCCAGGACTGGCCCTGGTTGTGATTTGAGAAGACAGGGGATAAATGAATTTAGGCATTTAGTTTAAAGTTAAAAAAAAAAAAAAAAAAAAGTGAATAACACTGGTTATATAAATGGCAAATAGTGTGAGTCCAAAACCCATCTGTATCATTGACGTATCCTTTAAACAGCCACAGAAACTTACATACAGCATCTAACATATTTTATCTTGTCAAACAGAGGAAGTCTCTTGGGAAGTTTCCACATTTTGCTCTTATCTGCAGGACATCTGAAGAACTCCTGACAAGGTATAACAACAATGCAGCAGCAATAAAGACTACGTTTGTAGGTACACTTACCCAACAGGGCTATGAGGATGACCCAGTGTGCAACCCTTATTTGGGGTGGAAGAGGGCACGGCCGTAGGAGAGGGAACAGACATGCTGTTGTCGCTGTCAATAGACAGGTCAAGATTGCTGTCATTCATCTGGCGAAGCCCGTCAGTGGAATGCTGCAGAACACAAGGGGCGGGGACAGAACAGGTCATTCAAAAAACTGTTTAAACAAGGCTTATTTAATCATATTTGACACATCATATGTCACAAAGTAGATGGGACATATAAAAGCTAAGTGATATCAGTACAAGCAGCATCTCTGACATATTTAAGATGATGATGATGCAAGACACTACAAACCTTTCTGCGTTTGAGATTAGGCAGCAGCTGGTGAAGCTGTTTCTTCTTCACGTGCATGGCGGAGAGTTTCATCTCCTGCTCAAACATCTTGCTGCTAATTGCCTGTCTGTAGACTGCAGCCATATAAAATTCAAAGGGGAGGGAGAGATAGAGGAAGACAGATGTGCGATTTACAATCTATTAAAACAACACCATTACTCCACTTTATGCCAGTGTGTCAATATAATTCTAAGAAATAAAGAAATGAAGTCCCTACTCACCAGTGTCAGTGAAAGACTGGATGTCGAAGGTAAGGTCTATGTTCCGGGTTTCAGACCCCTCTATCTTCTTAAAGACAATACCAATCACCCACATTGTGCTGTGCTCCTCTCTATGACAGACAGAAAGGGAGTTCATTGACTTGTCAGTGTAAAATGTACCGTTTCTTTGTTACTGCAACCTAATAATCCCTATGTACTAATTCAACAAGAGTGAATATGAAGCATGATGAGAACAACAAAAAAGTAAAAATGGGCAAATAGAAAATGTAAATCTCTGTTATAAATGAATACAAGTTACAAGAGCCCACACTCAAGATAAACCCCCGTCCCATGTCCTCACTTGTCGTTGGCTTCCTTTGGGCCTGGGAAGGACTGTGGATTGACATGGGCCAGAGTAATGAACTCATTTTTCTCTAGATTTCCCACCAGGATCCTGATCTTCGACTCTACTAGGCCAACCCTGACGGAACAGACAAAACATCATTTTCACCCGGAGAAATCCACTGATAAATAGTCGGATATAAAATATTAAATTGTTCTCACACTACGACAGCGGCGCCGCCACAAAGAAGCAGACTCACCCAAAGATATGAGATTATCTACAAAGGCGTCTCCATTCGTTCCAGTTTCACTCACACTTGGCTACTGCTGCTAACTTGTTTTCTTTTTTCTTTGTTCTGGGTACTCACCATTCGAGGTGCTGCTTCTCTGTTGGAGCGCCTGCTAGCAACACAATGTAATGCCTTGGAACATAAGAGACAGAACAATGGGAACAGGGGTCACAGCACTGTACTTCACTACACAAGTTAACTGGAGCCTCACTTTATCCACTATCCACTACTATCAATGTGCCAAATCTGCCTTTATCTATGGACTTCAGTGTGAATTCATTTTTGACCAACAGTCAAAGCAGGCCAAGCTACAGAACAATAATCACTGTGCATAAGGAGATGGGAATCTGAGTTATGTTTTTGACCTACAGTCTAATTTTTCTTTCTGATGTCCATTACAAAGTTAAAACACTATGACTCTAACAATGCCAAAAGACAAGAGCTACAATGGTTGTTTCAAAATGTCACTACTTCCTCTACAGACCCACTACATTTGTGTACTGAATGCCAAGACAAGGACAAGTAATTAACATCACAAGCTCTACACAGCTGCTCAGTCTCTAATGTGCTTTCGCCTAAGCTTTTAACCAGATCTTTTGCCAAATCAAGGATGCTGCTTGTGCTGACCTTCCCGTCACTAAGGAATTATGTCAATCAAAAAGAAAAAAAAAAAAAAAAAAAAAAAAAGAACAAAAAAAGATGTGGATATTCAGGCCACATTGGGGAAAAAAGAAAAAATACTGAGCCCGGAACACACAACAGATTTATTCAAATAACACAATACAATGAATCAAATGCAAAACGACATAAGCTCCAGGCTGGTCTAAAAAGACAGTTAAACGAAGGCTGTTCAGGAGGAAGAATTTGAAGCGAGGTATATTAAGGGCTCCAAACTTTAAGTCCAACTCCCGAACAAAGCTGGTAGAGACTATCCACTTGATCTTTGGTTCAATGAAGAGGCTTCAGTCTATATTCTGAATCACTAGCAATGAAATGTAAAAGCAGCTCCGCAGATTCATTGGACAACTGGCATTCTCAAGTAACCTTTATCAAGGAACATATACTGTAGATATTACATTCTGAAATTCAAAATAGTTAAGATTCCACTGCTTTAAGCTTACAAAGTACAAAGGGCCTCATTGAAGTAGTTTCCTTTGATTGTGAATTACCAAATAAACCCAGTGCTGATTTATTGGCCTGTAACAGACAATCTATAAATACAGATATGACAAAACAAATGAAATGAAGTCTATAAAATCAGACTAAGAAGAAATACATGGTGCAAAGTGTGAACTAAATCACTTTATTTGTAATTGGATACAGGATAAGGTACAGGGGAAATCAGGGAACTTTAATATTTAATAGTAATTGTTACAACCAAGTACCTACCTATTGTTTATCAAGAAAATACAAAACAAAAGATAAATAAAGTTGTGCTTACATCTGAGGCACAATTAAAGTGTTAGAATGATAATGGGTTTCAGGCTCCGCTTGAAGTTAACATTACGTAAGCATTAACGATCCTTTGAGAATCAAAGAAGCGACTTTGGCAAGAAAGCTTTGGAATTTTTATCAGGAGACTGAGATATATACTCAAAACATCATATTCAACAAATAGAAACATAAAATGGAAGAAAAATTGACATATATTAGGAAACAGGGTGCATGTGTGTGTATTCTGGAGATGGGAATCTTTATTGAAATATCTGAATCTCACCATGTGTGTCCAATAGAATAGGCAGCTTAATACATACTTGTATTTCTGAAAGAAGTTTGGTGCTTCAAATAGTTTGGACCACTCTGCTTTATTCTGCAATATTTCATCAGTGATGGCAAGGCCTGTGAAGGAGGAAGGGAAAACTTGTTTAACTGAGTTGAACAAAATCCCAACTTCATTTACAGACTAGCACAAATATCCTCATTGTTATGAGCTACTCATGGTTTCCGCCACATCACGGTCAGTTAATCTTAACGACACCGCAGTAAATGAACTTGGAATACCTGCTACAAATTTAATCAACAGTGACTACAGGATTTTGCATTACAGCAAACAGGAATGTGCTGAAGTAGGTTTACAACCACTACATTATTGTAAAGTAAACTGGCCATAAAGTTACCGTTAGCCGTTAGGAGAGGAACTATTTTTTTCAGGCACTATGCATAATTTTATCAAGATATAATTGATGTGAATTGGTGTCTATTAGGTTACAGGTCATACGTATTATTTCAGGCAAGGACTTGGAAAATAAAGGCAGTGAACTTTTCCCCAGCAACCAGAGGGAACTGTGATGCTAAATGCAGGTAACTGGGCGAACTTAAGTCTGTGACCGGGGGTACATTTGTAGCTGCAATTACATGAGGGTAAGGCTACTGAAAACTACGTAATACCAAAGAGAAATATCTATTTAACCATGAGGCGGGTCATGAGCCCTTGGTGCTTATCAGCTGAGTGACAACAGACCCTGTTTGAACTCATCCACCATGATGGCTCGTGTGGAGGCAGACACGTTGTAGGTGGAGTTCTGCTGGGGGTACGCCGGGGTGATGATGGGCATTAGATGGTAACGGTCACTTGGAGTAACCTGGAATCACAATAGAATAACACCTCGTCAGCTTGCAGGGTCATCAGGAAATATGACGATTAATATCAAAGACGAACTCAACAGCTCAAGACACCGAGTATATAACCTAAAACGTGTTATCTTACATTGTTTTTTCCAAGTAGTTGGTGTAATTATGATGTTGTGCAACTGCCGTCTTATTTGTAAAATTAACCACTGCTTTTTAGAACATAAGATAAAGATTTCATATATACCGCAGAATAAATCTTTTTACTTGCTACACCGGCAGTGCACGTACAGCGTAAGGTTGTGTGATAAGTCAGAGGTAAAACAATATGGTGAGAACTCATTTTGGGATTGGGTGGGATTGTGTCTTCAGTTTCTGGACCAAACACAGTGCTGTGAAATCTAAACTTTTTCACCAAGTCTGTGTGATATGTTAACATCTGCAGACTACAGTAAGTTATGTAAGGGATAAAGTTACTAAGCAACTGCCAGCTGGTACTGGCAATATAAATACAGACTGGGTGATCAAAAGAAATGCTGACACGGTCATCAAAGCTAGAATAATTTCCTGTAAAATGATTGTAAAAAATCAACACTTCGACATTTCTATGTAAAAGAGCCACACACCCCATGCATAAAAAATATAAATAGATTAGTCTATTTTTATCTTTGTAGAGTGGATCTCCGCTATGCATATGCACCACTTACATGCTGCTCTCACGCCTGGTGGAGCCAGTTTCATTGATTATAGAGGAAGCGTGGTGTTGCAGCATCTGCTTCATATGTATTATGTGTTCAGTGTAGCCAAGGCATTTCACTAGCCTCATAATAATGATAAGTTCTGCTTCTCCTTACCCTGGGGTCCCAGACTGGTAGGTTGAGATTACAGTCCTCTGGCTGCTTTAGCAGAACTGGGTTTGGCCATTCCCTGTCACAAGAAAAAAAAAGACAGGTCAAAAATGGCACTTTACTCAACATTTATCTTTATCTTCATTTTTACAAAAGAATCACCAGCAATTACATGTTAGAGAGTGGAATTAGATTCAAGTCGCTTGGAGGAAAAAATGCCCATCTGCTTTTAATGAGCTCTATTCTTTTGATTTAACATTGAGATGGGACCACTCACCACTTAGAGAAGACCAGGAAAAATTTGTGCACAAGGGTGGACGCTACAGCATTGGGGTAGAGCTGGCATGTCCTTGCTACCAACATGGCCCAGGAAACACCACCAAGGAAGCCCAGGATGTTAGAGTAAATGTTATGGCCTGGGGGAGGGTAGGTACACAAAAGAGTGGAAAAAAACAGGTTACTGTTTAATGCACAATCTGATCCAACTTTGAAAAACACCTGCTATAATATGCTCATAAAAATTCAATGCTCATTCATGTTCTATAAATATGCTACAGCTCAGTGTAGAATTAGTTAGTATTTTGAAAACCTCAGTGTTGACTACTGGACACATGGATTTGTAAATCCTATTACTGCTGTTTCAAAGACAATCTTCTGCTTGCAAAAGGCATAAAACTGGGGAAAGTATATATAAAAGTGTGGTTTAACAACATAAAACAATTAAAGCAAGTACAGCTACACAGTCAAGTAAACCTGTGACTTTTGTTTGTTTTGTTTGTAACACATATTAGACTGTGGTTGCCTGGAAGCTAATGAAGGCAAGCCAAACAAAGTCACCACGGCAACAAGAGGCCCTGAAAAAACACGAGTACTGGTTGGAAAAAAAAAAGAGAAAGAAAGCAATGACACGGAGGTTTCTTTTTTGCTCAAACTAATCCTGTTTTGAGTGTAGGCCAACACAGGTCAGTTTGGACACTGTTTACATGTCATTAAGGTCAGTCTCTGACAGGACAAGAACACAATCATTCCTCTCAACTATTCTCAACAATCTTTTGAGTGACTAATTTAGCAGAGAGCTAACTAACCTGGCATAGTTCTGCACAAAAAGAAACTAACACAAAAAAAAAAAAAAAAAAAAAAAAAAAAAAAAATTGGCTGATACTCGCCTTACCTTTTCATTTAAAAGGTAGGACAGGAACAAAAAGATTGAACTCACGTTTAGCCCACAGCTTGATGGCTCTCAAAGTGAGCCTGAAGTTCTCAATGTTGGGCACAAGGTGAAGAATCTCATCTGTAACTCTGCAGCCTGCAAGTTTATATATATGTACACAGACAGAGAGAGAGAGAGAGAGAGAGAGAGAAAGGCACAACAAAAAAAGGTAAACCACAAATACATAGATCTATACTTCGTCCTGCATCAAAGACACAAAACTGACTTCTTAGAAGTTTCAGACTTCTATGTAGCCACTCTGCTTAATTATATGGTGACACTAACCATTAAGACTCCTTATGCAGCGGATGTCCAAGTTCTTCAGCAGTGCATCATCCCGAAGATCCAGATTTTCAGGGATGATTTGCAATGCTAACCGGGCAAACAGTATATCAATCTAAACAAAACAAAACAAAAAATTCAACTTTTTGTTCTACTGAAGGCACAGACGTTATCATTAGTTTTTTTCCCCCCTACTTAATTCAATCGTCAAAGTACCTCAATTCCATCAAAGGACAGTTTGATGACAGGGACAAATGCCTCCTCTACAGCCTAGAGACAGTGTGAACAACAACGTCAATCACTTGCACTAGGAAGGAAAATTTCCTTTGAATTGTATGCAATGAATGAATTTATCTTCCTCACCCGGAGGTCTTTAACCTCCTCTTGCTCTTTCAGTTTCTCATAGAAAGAGGAGAAAAAGTCTGATCTCTCAACATGCCGGGGTGCTACACAGAGGGCATCAATATCAGCACCTGTCAGGGGAAAAAAAATTTAAATCAGTGGAAAATTCATATACTAACATGAAAAAACAACACTTTAGCATCCTCCTCTTTTCAGGTGAATTAAGAAACTACAATGTACCTTTAGTGTGCACCCCTAAGCGATAGGAGCCAAAAGTGAAGATCTTGCCTCCAACCTCTTCTGTTACTGATGCAGGTAAATTCTAAAATTAATTTTTAAGAAAGTTATAAAGTTATATATGCACAGTAAAATGTTATCATATGCACATTCACTTCTTAAAACAGATAGATACAGAGGCTTTGATCATACACATTCCTACCTTTTGTTCACTGATTTCTTTAATCCACTCTTTTACCAGTGTGTTTAATTTACCCAGAACCATTATCCTAAAAAAACAATAAAACAAAACAAATAATTAAAATAAAGGACATATGAAAAAAATCTGTAATTGCAGCAAAGAAAACCACCACCTGTACCACATGATTAACACTCTTGGATGTTTTTCTTCAATTGTTCTTGGGTCACAAAACTGCACTGAAACTTTTTGGCTGCATGTCACCCATCTGTATTAATTACTTGAGATGAATTCTTTGAAGAGAAATGCTTATTGAGCAATCCAACCCTGTTGGTTTAGACACCGATACGAAGCTAGGACACTTATTGGACATGACATGACACATAAAACAGTGTAGTTTCAGTCTGCAGTTCTATTCCACAACTAAAAAATATAAAATTTCCCTGCCATGACTGAGACTTATTTTTACATTAGTCTCAACCTCGGCCTACCTTTGGCCTCAGCAGTATCAAAATAATGCAGCTCAATTGTGGGAGAAAGAAAAAAAAATACTCCGTTACCATTTCTTTACAGTTACAAAGAAAACTTATTTGGTTTACAATTTGGCACTGCGTACCTTGTGCCCAAAGGCCAGATTTCATACTCTCTATGTATGATTCAGATGCTGCAGTGATAAGGGATTTTCTTGTTATTGACTCCCTGAATATGATCTGGAGAGATGTTTGGAGTAACCTACATATCATTTTTCATGCCCTGTTAACCAATGCCATGTCCACATTAAGCCAGGTAAATCAGAAAACACTTTACCCCGTCCATCCCAACTACACTGCACTAGCATTTTCACATGTTCCCTTGTTCTGCTAGTTCAGCTCTATCAGTTTATCTTACACCAAATAATTTCAAGTGACCATTACTTAAAAGAACCATTTTTCATAACCCTAACCCTAACCCTATAATTTATAACATTTTGACAACATGGTGTTTATGTTGTCAACTCATATAAATGGACGCTTTCTTCCTTGGTAACTATGCAGAGGAAAATTCAGGATGGTTTCTTCAGCATTTCTTCAGCATTAATTTCTCTAGAGTTTACACCATGGACCACATGATATCGCAGGTCAGAGATTTATACGACAGATTTTCAAAGCTCTAACTCCCGTGAAAGGTCAGTGAACGCAGCAGCCTCTTGAAGCAATCTAAGTAAACAAACCCAGATGTAGCCTGTCGTAGTGAATGCTAAATAAAACTTATAAAACAGTTTCCAACAGTTTTTGAATGGATGGCTGTGCTGTGAGTTTCCTGTTATCGAAAAGGACATTTATAATGGTCTGCTGATGGCAAGCAAGAGACCACTGAGAGGTGAGTGAGTTTTGATGGTTTCTCCTAAACCAAGTTAGCAGTAATGTTGCGGTTACAGGCTCAAGCTACATGATCAGCATCAACCAGAAACAGACAGAAGACAAAACAAACGAAAACAGCCATCTCACCTTGAGTGTACACTATCCCGACATTTTCTTTTCAAAATGTAAAATGAAGTAAAGCAAAAGTGAACACTGAGATATACTCATGTAAAGTAGAAATTCCTAAAAAGACGTTGGCCTACGGCCACTATGTACCTAGTTAGTATGCACCATTGGTTAATTGTAAATGAATAATTACAAGCCTTTATATGTGTTCACAAGAGAATTTCACTCAACAGAGACGCCAGCTGCTGCGTCACTTTTGTTTTCAGAAAGCTCAGGTTTCCCCATCCACACGGACTCACCAAGCTGGTGTTTTCAGATTACTTACTTTCATGGGCGGAAACACTGGCTTAGCGTGTACAAAAGGACATAACAGAGGAAAAAAAGGCCTTTTCAAATTTATCTAACTTAGTGTGGACATGTTGTAAGTGCAGAAGTTTGGATTTCAGTTTAACTCATGAGTTACCAGACTAAGATGACTTGCTGTAATGTAAACTTGGTTCAGTTACAACTTTTTAAAACAAAATATTTTTCCATCAACACCAAAAAACCTGATTACATTGTTAGAACAAAGGAAAACAAACACAAGAAGGTTCATTCAAGATGTTTTATGATCCACAGATAGATCCTGTCAGCCCAGTGATTTGTTTACTTTTGAAAATCTAACTTAAGAATGCCTGTCCCAGATTTAATAATTAGGGAATAGGAATAAGTTGTTTGAACTCGCTAATATTGTGTCAGTAGTGGTATTTCTCAAAATAAATAAATAAATAATTTCAAGAACGTGAAATACAGAAATAGACAAAAAAAAAAAAAAAAAAAATCATAGAAAAACACCATCATACCTGTGCTGCAGTTCCAGATCCTCCTCAAAAACGCCATAGGGTTTCATGGTCTCTATCAGCCTCTGGGTCTGAACCAAGTCAGCCTCTTTAGGCAGCGCCAAGCTGATGGCAGAGGTGATCCCATAGTGTCTGGTGGTCTGCTGGGCTATGGGAGCTTGGTTGGTGAATGGACTGAAAAGGGAGAATTGCAAGTTACTAAGTGCATGTTATTATAATTAAATGATTCGTGTTAGTGCCCAAACGCGATGTTTATTACAAAGCTAATAAAAAGGTAGTGGACTGTATGTGAGTGACTTAAAATATCCTTTAAAATAACCTATTATATAGTGACAGCTGGCTTTAAACCATCTTGGTCTGCTACCCAAGTTAACTTAAAATCGTTAACACCATCCATGCAATTCATCATCGCTCCCGTGTATGAAGTCCCAACCGCTTATTTGCTAACATGCAAAGGTGTAACGAAGTATAAATTAGTTAACGTTCAGTATTAAGAGTTCAAGATGTAATGTGCCTAAAGTAAATCAGCAAATAAGCCGTAGCTAGCAACTAACTAACATTTGGCAACTATGCTAGCTAGCTGGTACTAGCCGCTAGGCACTTAGCTAACAGTTGACACGGCGTGCTCAGCTGCGCTGTGGTAAACACAAGCTAAATATCAGTGCAGGAATGGCCCCTTTCCCGTTGGTTTTGAATATTCTCGAGACTGTTGTTAAAAGGCTGTTTGTCTTAACAGTGAACGTGCTTAAATGTATTTCATGATGGCTAAATAAAAAAGCTAATGTAAGCTCGCTCTTGCTCGCGAGGACTGAGTTGAAGAGGCCCTGTAACGTTACCAGTCCAGCTCGTCGCCTTAACTCTCGAAAGAAGCTACACGAAGGCACTTACAACGGCATCGCGACAGGAGTCAACCGGTCCGCTTGCTTCTTATCATTTCGTCTGCCTTTTCTCTCAGCAAAATGTCGCTTAATCCCTGTAATGCGCCTTCAGGCGGGAGAATCTGCACCTTTGTGTCCCCTTAACATGGCGCGCGTGTACACTCTGCCGTCACGTTCGGATGGAAGCCAATCAGGGAACGTCAACGGCAGTTTGTTTGGGTTTTAATGCTGCATTCACGGTACTTCAGAAGAATCGGGTGACCTTTCGTTGACAACCTGAATGCCTTCGTGTGTCTAGCCCCCACCCACAATTATCTTCAGTGATGAATTTGAATTCAACCATAGACGAAAGGTCTATCCAGTCTGTTTGGCCTTCGTAATGATTATTATATTCATCGTGTGAACATAACTGACATAAGTTGCTTTGTATTGCTTTTTATGGTTGAAATCGGTGGTTTCTTCGTGTACTGATACACGAAACTCTGACGCCAGGCGCGAAATTCTGGATCCAGTAAATGCCATTTTACTTGATATGTACGAGGAAGTTGAAGAGAACCGTTGTCCAGTGCAGTTCGTGTTTTTACGGGAAATCCGATGTTTTTGAACGCGACATAAAGAGCTATGGTTTAAAGACTGGGAAGGACGCTAAAAAGAAAATGGACATCGATCGACTGTAGCCCAGTAAGACCGATTATTTGTCACCATATTTGTAAGACATCGATGCAGCTAACACGTAGTGGCAAATCTAGCGACGAACATGCATCGATTTGCTGAATACTATGTTTCTCCAAGCATCAGCTGCTAGCTCGATGGCTAACCTAGCAACGTTTGCTAACTTATAGCATAGCGTTTTGACATTGACCACCAGCTGAAGGCTAGCAAAGTGGCGTCTGTTAGCAAACGGTACCATATGAATCAGATCAGAATCACGGATCTTCTTTCATGAGCTAAATGTTATGCTGACAGCATTATCACAGTCTTGCTAGACCTGTCGATTGCTTGGCCAGCCATCGAAATTAATGGACGTTATTGCTTGTGTTAACGTTCGTGGATTCCATAGCAACAGCAACGAATTTTACAAGGCGTGTGATGGATTGCTAATATCAGATCGTGGAGCACGAAAAAAGGTGGAGATTTAATATTGTTTTTTACAGTATGTGCAAGTAATTTCCGGGAGAGTTGTGCTGCTGCTTGTGTTGTAGGCGGGTCTGAAGGCTGCCTCGGGATGTCGCTGTTATTATTTGTTTTGACTGGCATGTCAAACGTCGGCGACCGATGTCAAGCATTGCAGGCGGGGAAATCGGTTCTTTGGGTAATTAATTCGAATCTTTCAATTAGTCGATTAGACAGCGATCGCATGAGCAACAGGCAAATAGCTAAGTAAAACTCACAGTATCTGCCCAAATGGTCAGCCATTGCTAACTTAGTATTGTGTCTGTTTAGTTGTATGATGGCAAGTGGGAGATACTGGCTCTAGGTAAACTGCTAACTCACTGAGCAAACAAATTACTCACATTTTTGATCATATGGTGGTAGTCTACACGGCTGAATAATGTGTTCAAATCCAAATAGAAGAAGTTGATTCAGCATTTGAGCTACTTAAACATTTGCAACTGAACAGTCAAATGACTGTACAAACAAATCACTCCTGTCCTGTCCTGTCCTTAGGCAGATAAAAATCACTTTGATGTTGAATCAAACATGTAGGCTATGCTGTAAGAGTCCCCGGGCACTGCATGCTGGCTGCCCATTGCTCCTAATAGTTAGGATGGGTCACAATTCAGAGAAGGAATTTCCCTTCGGGCATCAATAAAGATTAACCCTTACCCTAACCCTTAACGCTTACTCAAATCATTATTAATGCCTGTTTTGTGTTTACAGCTACACTTAAGTATGAAAAACTGTACATTTGTAATTTTGATTCAGTTCCCTCAGGGTGAGCCATATCTGTTTCCCCCTGTATTTTTATTTATTTATTTATTTTTTTTTAGCAAGAAATAGGCTAAACCACTTGATTTTCCACAAATACTGGTTTTGCATATACTTGAGGAGCAAAGCGTTGCATCAGAACCTGTTTTTTTTACCAACTACTGTGTGTGTGTGTGTGTGTGTGTGTGTGTGTTTGTGTGTGTGTTTGTGTGTGTGTTTGTCTGTGCCTGTTCAAGCACTATGGTAGCATTAAAATGTCAAAATTAAATCCTTCACCAGTCATCAACAATGTTGTTCCATTGGTTAAAGGCCCAGACACACCAAACCAACATCAAAGAAGTAGCGATGACAAAGGCAGACTATTGCGTCACTTCACATTGCCGGTGTTGGGGCCAAAAGGTTGCAGTTGAATACACCACAAAGACTCCAGCCAGCAGCCAACTAACACTTATGTTGTGCACCCACATGAGAGGAGATAACTCTCCATACCAGCAGTAGCATACTCCTAGTGGAGAATATGTCTAATGAGAAGCTGCAAATGGCACTGGCATGCACTGATTTGCTAACAGCCAATCAGAGTGATCCCTCTCAGAGGTAAGCTCTGCCGGCGATTCAACACATGCAATTGGCCAGAAAGCCTCTGACAGGGGTTCGACTAGTGCCAACAGTGCAGGACACTCCGCACGGCCAACCATTGGCTTGGTGTGTCACAGCTTTAAGACACTGAATGGCTAGTTATTGAGTCATTGTAAGTCACTCTGGATAACATCAGCTAAATGTATATGTGGTTGTCTGCTTCTGTCACAGGCTGTCTCTGTCAGACTGGCTGGCATTTAGCGAAGGAACTTTGGGGAAAGAGGTGGAAAGGCCACAGCTCAGAGTCATGGAGGCCCGGTTTGGCAACATGGTGTTCAGCTCCAGCTTCGACTCAGGGAACCTGGCACGTGTGGAGAAGGTCGACAGGAGCAATTTGTGTCCTCCTGTTGATGCGCCCTCTGCTGGGAGTGCCCCGTCAGGGCCCAGCATCACCCCTGACTACGAGTTCAATGTATGGACACAGCCAGATTGTGCTGGAACAGAAAATGAAAATGGAAACAGGTACCTTTGTAGCTCTCTTTCTCTTTAGGCCATTTTACACTGTTGCTGGTAAAAACATATGGTGTTAGAAAATGGCATGAGGAACGGTGCCTCAAAGATACATCTGTGTTAACTTGGTGTGCAAAGCCTGTACGTACAGCTCCATTACTCACAGTGTCCCACACGCTGTGTTTGTGCATTAGGTCATGGTTCTACTTCAGCGTGCGGGGTGCAGTGCCCGGGAAGATACTGAAGATCAATGTGATGAACATGAACAAACAGAGTAAGCTCTACAGCCAGGGCATGGCTCCCCTGGTACGCACACTACCTGGCAAAACCCGCTGGGAGAGGGTCCGGGACAGACCCACCTTTGAGGTACATACACAGTCGATTTCAGAATGGATTTTTCATTACTGATAATGAAACTTTAAGACAAACCATTTGAAAATACAAACAAAACAGATGGAAAAAGGCTACTCTGTTATGATACTTCCAGAATTTAGGAATATATTAGAGTGGATTTATTCCTCTGGATGATACATTGAGTGACAACAGTTGATACTGCATACCTCCTTTTTTTCTTCCCTTGCCTCCTCTTTTTGTGTTACATTGTCATCCAGATGGTGGATAACCAGTTCATCCTGTCGTTCACCCACCGGTTGTTGGAGGTGCGAGGGGCGACCACCTTCTTCTCCTTCTGCTACCCTTTCTCCTACAGCGAGAGCCAGGAGATGCTGCAACAGCTGGACCAGAGTTATCCCAACGCTGCTCAGCTCAGTCCTAGCAGGTGGAGTGCAACACACACACACACACACACACACACACACAAAGTGCATGCTACTTGGTTCCATTTTGTTTATAAAATTATATTAACTTGGTCTCTCTCATTTTCATTCCCTTTCCATCTTTCTGCATTCCATCTTTGTGCATTCTGCCCCAGTCCTCCAGGCAGTGTGTATTACCACAGGGAGCTTCTGTGCCACTCTCTGGATGGGAACAGGGTAGACCTGCTTACTGTGACCAACTGCGGTGGGATGCAGGAGGAGAGAGAGCCTCGCCTGTCCAAGCTGTTCCCCGACACCAACACCCCCCGACCACACCGCTTCTCCAGCAAAAGGGTGCATACAAATTACCCAGTTCCCGACTCTCTACACTCTCTCCTGGCACTTGTCCTAGTTCACCAAGTATTCTCTTTCATAATGATTGATGCCTTTATGGCTTTTAATGACAGTGTTTTGATAGTCAGGCTGGGAAGCACTCAGAGCATTGATCAAGATAATGATATAGAATCATCTTGCAGTGCGGTTCATAAAGCTGACTACAGGCTTTTTTTTTTTGTGTTTGCAGGTGTTTTTCCTCAGTAGCCGAGTGCACCCTGGGGAGACTCCCTCAGCCTTTGTGTTTAATGGCTTCCTCAACTTCATCTTGAGAAAAGACGACCCGCGAGCTCACGCACTTAGAAACATGTTTGTCTTCAAGCTCATTCCAATGCTCAACCCAGATGGGGTGGTCCGTGGGCACTATAGGTATGACGTGTGCACGTGTGGACTATCTTAGCAACAAACTGTAAATATCCTCTGGCTCTGGGATCAGATAGTGTCTGTATATTCCAGATTATATGACCTCCAGATTATATACAAGGTTCCATTCCAATTAGGTCAGTGTCTGTACACTTAAATGGAATAGAACCTTAATTAATGTCATTAATAACACCTTTATCTGCCTGCTATTTCACGTGAAAATGGCTGCTGTGAAAAGGTCTGTTGCAGCCAGAGAGTTTACAAAGATATCACTCTTTTTCCATTTTACTTTTTGGAAAAAATAGGCACAATAACTTCACATATTCACAATAAATCAGATGCTCCCTAGGCAGTCAGAGTGAAAATGTCAGTCGTGACTGTTGTCAGTAGACTACCCTAGGAAACTGAGCTTAAACATAGCACAGAGCTTGCTGAAGTCATATCAAGTTCAGATTCAAATGTGTATGTGCATTGTGTACTACAATTTCAGTGTTTCTTAGCAGCGCTGGCTGTGCAGAGACATTATCAGTTACAGTGAGGGAATGTGTGGTGTGATCAGTGTGATCGTCTCCTGAAGCTGTTATCGCTGCAGCAGTGTGTCTCTCTGTCATGCAGGACTGATTCCAGGGGTGTCAACTTGAACAGACAGTACTTGAACCCCAGTCCTGAGCTGCACCCTTCCATCTATGCAGCCAAAACACTGTTGCTCTACCACCACACGCACAACCGCCTGCACAACACAGTGCAGAGCAGCCCCATACACACATCAACCATTCCCCTCAACTCCAAACCCACCAATCAGCACCAAGGTCTCCCACTCACTGCCATGGAAGTCAGCCTGAACCAACGAAACACAGAGAAGGATGCTGATCCCGCCCAGCCGGATGTTCCAATGGTAACAGAGGAGAACGCCTGGACCACCTCGGAAATGGGGAAGGGCGACCAGAACAGTTCGTCAAGCTCCTCAGAGACGGTGGCCCCAGCTACTGTAGAGGAGTCAGTCACACAAGAGGAGGAGCAGGAGCCCGTCCCGCCCCAAGAGGGAGGCGTGGCCTATTATGTGGACTTGCATGGCCATGCCTCCAAACGGGGATGCTTCATGTACGGAAACAGCCTTTCTGACGAGAGCCAGCAGGTTAATATTAGTTTATTTATTTACCACCCGTCAACCCCCAGTGATTCGATTCAGTGTCTTTAGTCGAAATGTTATATCCATTAAATATATGCGTGCCATAATGTGAGACTACTTTTCCCTTTTGAAATGTGAGAAAACAGACAAGACAATTATGTATACATTATTTATTCAACCAAATATTGACAAAAAAGTTGAAATTCATAGTATGATGAATAATTTGATCTGAACCTCCTATCGATTCAGTCTGAAGTCAGAGTGATTCATGTTATTTAAATTTTTTTAAGAGATCAATGGAGCTGATGCCGCAGAATTTATAATTGATGCAATGAAGGAACTACAGCCCTATCCCAACAAATTTCTGTGCCTCCTCTCTCTGCAGGTAGAGAACATGTTGTACCCAAGGCTTATCGCCGTGAACTCTGCCCACTTTGATTTCCTGGGCTGTAACTTCTCCGAGAAGAACATGTATGCCAGAGACAAAAGGGATGGCCAATCTAAAGAGGGCAGCGGACGGGTGGCCATTCACAAAGCTATAGGGCTGCTGCACAGGTCAGAGATTGGTGGTTACATACCAGAGTTTAAACAAGTACTTGTTCAGTTATTAAATGTATATGGCTTGGCTTGGCTTATAATCATGCATGTGTTGTTGGCCTCCCACACAGCTACACTTTGGAGTGCAACTACAACACAGGAAGAACAATGAACACCATTCCACCTGCCTGCCACGACAATGGACGGGCAACACCCCCGCCACCCCCATCATTCCCCCCAAAATATACTCCAGAAATATTTGAACAGGTAGGAGCACAATTTGTAATAAAGTCGTTTGTTTTCAAGGGTTCTGTCTCACTTTGTTGGAAGTGTGATTTTTTTCAGTCTTAGTTTCAGGATCAGTCTTAGTTTCAGGTGCTTTTGACTGACATTTATTTCTATATACGCCCATACTTTTTTTCCGTTCCATTTGAACTGAACTTACCTGAAGTTTGCCTGTGCGTCAGGTGGGACGCGCGGTGGCCATCTCGGCCCTGGACATGGCGGAGTGTAACCCCTGGCCACGGCTGGTGCTGTCAGAGCACAGCTGCCTGACGAACCTCCGTGCTTGGATCCTCAAGCACGTCCGCAACACCAAAGGCCTGTCCACGCACATCCACGCTCATGCTCCGCCGCGGATAACCCACAGCTGCAGCAAGGCCTCACCTCCAAAGAGCTTCAACAAGTGAGTGTACACACAGAAAAATGCTTTTTAAGTAAAGTTTTTTTTTGTTTTGTTTTGTTTTTTTGTAAAGCAGTGCAGGGTTGTCCATCTGGGCATTACAAACACACTGAGCTTTAGATTTAAAAATTGGGCCTGGGGCAGCCTAGTGATCAGAGATTATGATGTAACTGAACTAAAGCCTCATCAACTGTTGAAGTATCCATGAGCAACACACTGTTGGGATGTGTTGTATAAGCTACTGGATGCCTGGACTTTCTTTGTAATCAATACACTTTCTATCTATCTATCTATCTATCTATCTATCTGAAGCCCAGCTCATTTATTATAAATTGCCTAGGATAAGAGTGTAAGCTGAATACAGCTATAAAAAATCCAGTTTTTCTCTTGAAAGGATGACACAGCATTTTTTCTCAGGTATTGAACCTCTCTTTATAGACATGAACAGCCACAAGCGACCACTTCTGCCCTCTTCTTTGCACTAGAGCCTGACTGAGGCTTGCCGATGATAGTGGCAGATATTGGTTCATTCCAGATATATCAATACTATTGTATATGTTGGCCAATATGCAAAGAAACAAGGTACATAAGATCATTTAAAGATATTATTAACTTGTCCAGCAGACTGTGTTAAATAATTATATTCATTATTCAACTGTGATCTATCAAGCCTCCAGTGTTTATTACAGCTATTGGATTAACAATTTATGTATAAAAAAGTCCAGCATATACTTACTGGGAGTTTTTACTCCCAAACACTGGTCTTGGTATTTGCCTCACTAACGGCCTGGCTCTAGCATTTGCAAATGACCTCGCTGAATGTGCTGTGTGTGCGGCAGCTCTCTGTCCAGCTCGGCGTCGGAGAACACCCTGAGTCGTGTCCGCTCCAACAGCCACAGTAGCAGCAGCCAGACGCCGTCGCCCAAGATTCACACCTCGCCCAGCTTCACTTTCGGCTGCCCTCCGGCCCGAACGCACGCACAGCACAACACACACACTGGCGTCCGTGGAGGCAACAAGACACTTGGCCCAGTCAGGGGTAAGACGATCTCTCCTCCATCTGCCTGTTTTCTCTGTCTGGTCTTTGCATTTTCTATCCCTTCTCTCCACGGGTGTTCCTCCAGTCTCTCTGTCTCCGCATCACACCCTCTGTCACTGTCTTTTTTTCTCTCTCTCTCTTGCGATCCATCTGTGTTCCTGTTAATTGGCATTGCTATGAAGACTGATGACTGCTTATGTTGGCATTCTTTAGTGAAGCCAGGCCCTGTGGTGAAGCGAGAAGGCTGTATCCATATCTGGCCTGGAATAGACACTTTCCACAGTAGTCATTTTGACATGAAAACCCAGGGTAAACACAGGCGTTACTGATGACATTAATTAAGGTTCTGTTCTGCTTTGGCCTAACAGAGCCAGGGCCCTGCTGCTGTGGCTTGGGAAAGCTCTGGTAGATTTAAATGGAATGGAACTTAAACCTAAATGAATGTCTTGTAACACCTGGGTCTGCCCTGCGTTTTCATGTCAAAATGGCTGCAGTGAAAAAGGTCTG
This sequence comes from Myripristis murdjan, assembly GCF_902150065.1. Classification (NCBI taxonomy): domain Eukaryota; kingdom Metazoa; phylum Chordata; class Actinopteri; order Holocentriformes; family Holocentridae; genus Myripristis; species Myripristis murdjan. The sequence continues at coordinate 22,632,850 of NC_044003.1, forward strand.
TTGGTTTGATTTTTAGAGACTAACAAATGGGTTCATATCCTGGTTGGCTCTAGCCTCTATCCTCAGCATGACCCCTGCATAACCCTCACATGGCCCCAGGACCTCCACCACTGCTGTCTCTGCATGCTCTTTGTCACCACCACAGTGGGCCCTACCCTGACTGAGGACAACTGAAAAGCTATGGTGTAGGACTTACTAATGTAACTGAATCGATATGGAATCAGATCAAATTGAAATTGGTATTGAATTTGTTGAACCTTGAGAAGCTGGATCGAATGAGGAAATCAGTACCATTACTCAGACATTACAATACATTTCCATACAAAGGGCAAGGAAATAAGATAAGATAAGATAAGATAAGATATTCCTTTATTAGTCCCACAGTGGGGAAATTTCAAGCATTACAGCAGCAATGTAAATAAAAGAAAAAATAAAAGCAATATAGCGAAAAATATTGCAGTATTCAGCGTTATCTATGTTTTTGTTTTTTGTTAGTGCAGGTCTACGGCATCTCCATAGCAGTTTTATTTCAACAGTGGACCTTCTAAAATGTGATCCCATAGTCACCCACAACATTCAGTCTTTCTCAGTACACTGACTGCTAGCTCTGTATCACTAGGCTTATAGTCAGGTGTAGGGCAACTGTTGTGTGTGTATGTGTGAGATTGTGCACACTTGCACGTGCCCCGCATGTGTCTGAGCTGGTGTGTGTGTGTGTGTGTTTGTGTGTGTGTCTCTCTCTCTCAGATGGTAAGCCTCAGGAGAAGAGACGCACCCCCCACCACCGCTCCGTCCTCCGATCTCCCAGCAACAGCCACACACCCGCCCGCCCCCCACTCTCACCCCCTTCCTCCTCCTCGTCCTCGTCCTCCTCAGTGTGCGCAGCGGGCTCCTGTCCGCTCCCGGCCTCCGTCAGCATGACAGGTCTGTACTCCCTGCAGCCCCCCAGCCTCTCCACCCTGCTCCCCTCCCTGCAGGCGCTGCCTCGCCCCGGCCTGCTCTCCAAACTGAGCCCCCTGCTGCTCCAGAGCCTGCCGCCCCCGCAGGCCACCAACTCTCCAACTGGGTCCAGCCAGGACTGAATATGACCTACCGTTTGTGTGTGTGTGTGTGTGTGTGTGTGTGTGTGTGTGTGTGTGTGTGTGTGTGTGTGTGTGTGTGTGTGTATATGTGTGTGTATATGTGTGTGTGTCTGTGTGTGTGTGCACAGGTGCAATGAGGAAGTGCTTTAAATGGCTTGGACTGCCAGCAGAGTGGGATTTGCCACATCCAACAGTTACAGAGCAGACAGATAGTCAGTTAAGCAAAACCACTTACTTGATTGTACCCCAATCGTCCCGATGTGGCATACCCCACCCCGCCTGGAGCTCCAATTGGGATAAAACCAACAAGCGCTAACTACTGTCCAGTCTGATGTGAATGTGCAGCTGAAAGATAATTGGTGCTAGACATAACTATTTTTACATTCCTCTTTTTTCCTTTTGCCTTTTCACATATCTGTGTAATTACATATCTACAGTATCTATTCTGCACCTTAGGGTAAAAAAAAAAAACAAAAAAACAAAAAACAGTAAAAACATTGCTGACATTTTATCACACACTGGGTAATGCACACTTATAGAGGTTTATGGTTTCATTCTCTGTAAATAAAACAGACTGGGCTTCATAGCCTCCACTGTCCCAGCAGCGTACAGTAATACTAGAAATACTATACTAATGGAATACACTCAGAACAAGCCTTCTTTTCTGTTTGTAGCCAAGTAATAAGCTAAGAAGAATCACTAAGTTGCTGTGTAGATACTCAATAACCAGGAGTGTGAGTATTTAGAAATTCTTCAGTTTTCATTACTTTATAAAGGGAATGTTTTCTTGTGTTTTTCCTCAGTATTTCTGTTCCGGATCATTTTCCTGTTAGCTTGACTGATGTGGTTTTTCTTTTGATCTGTTCCACTTTCATTTTCTTCAGTTCTCTGGACAGATGAGTGATCTCTTTCATTCCGCACTATGTGTACTTCATTTCTCTTTTTGAGAAAAGGATTTTCAGAATCAGAATACCGTGGTGTCTGTTTCTGTAATATATTGTAAAGCACCTTCTTGTATTATGTTGTTGTTTTTTTTTTATGTTTTAATTTTACATGTTAATATGTAACAGTGCAGGCGAAGGCTGGCTACACCCTCCCACTGCATTCAAATTTATATGTTGTTACACTTCAAAGAGTAGGACTGAGCATACTCTGCACTAGATTTACGTTGTAGACTGAGTTTTAAAAGAGACTTCATTTTATTTTTGTATGCGAGTCTGTGATTCATGTCTGATGGTTTCATAGTTGTGAAACTCATGTCATTCCAATGTTGGTCCAATCCTGGCCTGTGGGATTTTGAAGGAGCCAATGAAAACATTATGTGAAGAAACATTATGTGGACCATCACCGGCTTTAATTCTTCTAAAGATGGGTTAACCTTAGAGTTGCGGTGGAAAGGGCTGAAATTTGTTGTTTGCCAAAAAGCGATATAATCTGCAATAATTAGTTTGGATCAGTATTTTGACCACGTCAGTGTTTGGGATTATTTATAAGTGTTCATAATTTACAGGAAAACGAAATGAAAGAAAACTCCAATGTCTCATTAGTTGTAAATATAGTTCTGAGTTGTTGTTGTTTTTTTTTCCTTTATTTTTTTCTCTTACATATTAAGCATCTGAATAAGCTGTCAGTTTCCTCATTTAAAGTGTTTGTATTCATTATTTATTCAAGCACATCCATTTGTGTTTCCTGGTGTAAATTGGATGTATACCAGTGGAAGCTGGACTTTTTAGAAGTATTGCTGAGCCACACAGTTCATCATGGCAGGTATATAGTAGGCTATAGGTGCTTAAAACTGATATATTATGTGGGTAGCAAAGATGAGAAACTTATATCTCTTTATGGTTATTGAACCTCCGCTGAACTACATGTAAGCTTTGTGGAATGTGATCATATGTGAGATTATAGTGTTTTGTCTTTAACACAGTTCACGTGGTGTCATCCCAGTAATTGATGATACTCTCCAGAGATTTGATTGGCTAAAGCCGAAAATGGTGTGTGTTTTAGGACCTGGAGAGGGTTGTATGACCAGTAGATAGACTAGCACTTTCTGGGATAAACATAGCATTCACATATATCTGGCTCATGAGAGACGTTTTAGAGCGAGCACATTCTAAATGGCCTTTCCATTCTGTAGCTGTTGTCTGTTCCAGTGCTGTTCGTCAGTGTAGCTATGGTGTGCCTTGCTGTGTTCTTTGTCGTAAGCAGTAGGTGCTCGAGTCTCCAGCCGTTCTCTTTGCTAGAGCAACTGGATTCCAGTGTGATCCGGTGGTGGCGTCCCTCCCTTGCCTCCTCATCTGCTCTGGCCTTGAGCCGGAGAAATGTATCCTCACAAGAGGCTGTGGAGAAGGACAAAAACACTGAGCGGCTGTGACTGAAACTTCATTGCCAGTTTAGTGGGCATTTTGAGTATACAATGTCCCTAACTTTGATAGAATACTATCAAGGTTAGGGACATTTAAAGGACTCAGTTTTGGCATGTAATACACAGTATATGACTCCAGATAATAATATTTGGATTATGGAGTAAAGGGGCATTAAGTAATTTATGACTTTAAAGGGTACACAATGCGAAATTTGCCACGGGTCAGTTGAAGTGAGGACCTTGAGGACCAGCTGACAAAAAACATGGAATAAGCACATAATCAGTGAGTCAGTCAAAGAATGACAACCATGTAGGCTCAACCATCAGATTATGTGCTTATTTTATGTTTTATGTCAGTTCAGTCAACCCTCTGGAGTTTGCATAGCGCACCTTTAATTGACCAAGGAACTGCAGCTTCAGAAGATCATTGGCCTGTAACTGACAGTAATATAAGTCGCATTTTCAAAACTTTCAAAAACTATTTTGCAATATAGTACTGCTTTGGCATTTGATTTAGTCTCATAATGTCGTCCTCCACCTCTGAGTAGGTGAAGAACAGAAAGCACGGGCCTCGAGAGAGTTTTTAAAAACCTCATTTTTCAGCACATGGTGAAGTAATCACTGAATCTTTGGTATTGATCAACAGTTCTATCAGCCCCCACTGTAAACATGGCAGCAGTCTTACTTAATGCACCTTTAAAATTACTACATTATTAATTATAATGTAGGTCTGGGCTCACGTCTTACGATGTCGTTGGAGCTTTCAGTTTGAGCTTTCAGTTCAGAACCAATGCCCCAGAAACTATGGAGAGTATAGTCTTAACCTGCTTTCGCACTGTGAACTTTGATATCCTGTTTCCATACTGTTTGAGTCCTGAAGCTGTTTGCTCCGCTCAGAATGACGCGAAGCGCTTTAGGCAGACACACAGTGCATACTCACATTCTCACTAGGTCTTTCTGCATTATATTCCTTATGAGATTGTGCCGTTTCCTTCAACGTGGTGCTAACCTTCTATACCTGACTACGGTTAAGTGTTTGTAACATCCTTACCGATATCATCCTCTTGAGTGTCCTGCTGTCTTTTACCCCTTCTCTGTTTAACCTCTGGAATAAAAGCTATCCCTTTGTGGAGAAACTGTGTGTGGCTCTTCTACTCTCCCTTGACTCTGTGTCAAATTAGTGTGTATCTGTTCAGACACTCCCAGATAGTCATCTCTGTCTCTCTGTGTTACAGTCCCAACAAAGTTTCTTTTTTTTTTTTTTTTGTCGACCTGGATTGGGTGTGTGCATTTGAAAGATGTATTATTCACCTCTCATCTGCTGTCTCTTCTGTCTTCCCTCGGCCCCACGTTGTGATGTCCCTCACTCTGGTTGACAGGCCTCAGCTGCCCAGACTTTCAGGCTGGTGGACCCAGTTCACTGGGTCGATCTAAGAGGCCTTTCCCCATGCGGCCTGCGCGAGGTGGGAGAGTGGGACGGTCTCTTACCTTCACTCATCACCCTACAGAGGCATCCACAGAGGTTAGCTCACCTGGCTGACTCAGTCACAACAAGGAGCAAACCACCTCCAGCTCATGCATTACTGTTTTTTTGGGGGGTTTTTTTGTGCCATATACCGTATAAACTGCTTTTCAAAGTTTCACCAAGTGTTTCCATGTGTCGCAGACTGCTAGAAATATGGGGCCCGATCACATCCTTTCCTCCATCGAATTCAGCAAGTGAGTGGCATATCTTGAGTGTGCTTATGTGTTTATACGTACAGAGACCAATTCATGCCACACTGAAATTCAGTAATGACAGCAACGCGGTGGGAGATAGAATGAACATTTGACATGAAAGCAGTGCAAACAATGAGGAGGCATTTGCACTTGCCACGTTGAAATGCAGTCCACTCAGCCACATTGCATTCCACAGGCTTTAAATGTGTCAAAACTAAATACTAGGCACATCACTGTTTTTTCTTTTCTCTAAATCCTGTAGTTGTCTTTATTGCATGTCAATCAAAATAATGCAGCAGTTGAGACAAAATGGAATATAATAACATCCAAACACAGTCCAAACACAGTCTTCTGCCGAGCTGGGGGCATGGTTGAGCAATCTGCTTTGCAGCAAATTCTGCTGCAGGTGGAATCCACATTTCTCCATGCAAAATAATGAAGCAGTGTAAATGCCTCCTAAGAACTTATCTTTCAGTGTGACATGAATTCCTCTCTATAGTTCTGGGTCTGTTTTTTTTTTTTTTTTTTATCCCACTGGAGATGCTGTGATGCAAAGAAAATGAGCAGTGTGGTCCATATTCTGCAACAAGGAGAAAAATTGGAAAATAAGATGAAATTAAAGTGGGAGAACAGTGCACAATGAGGAATAGAATTAGGAATGGCATTACACATCTGCATTGCATCAGCTGAAGATTGTATATTATGGCCTTAAACCTTCTCCACGCCTTGATGAGTGGTGAAAACCGTACATACTAACCTGTCTGTTGCCTACCCAGGTGTGAGCTGCAGCCTCGGATAAGCCGCATTCCCATCCGTAGGGTGGGGTCAACTGAAACACCACCCACAAGTGACACTAACACCTCCCCCTCTAGTCATAACCCCACCATTTCTGGAGTCAAGGAGGAATCAGCCACCATGAGGGTGTGGAAACTTATCAAACCTGGCCTCCGCCGACACCTGTCACTGTCAGGCATGTACACACAACTCACATTAGTTACCGACAAAAATACTCAGTGAGAAAGGTTTGTTTTTTGGCCAGTGAGTTATCGAATGTGAGAAAGCAAAAGACTGCCAGTTTCAGATTTCTTACCTTCTCTGGTCTTCTCTGTAAACCATGTTAAAACAATCACAGCTGACACAAGGAATCTTAAGCTCACATACAGCAGAGTCAGCTGTATTTAGGTGCATTGTGAATTTATGCTCCAGCAGCAGATGTGCTGCATATAACGACATAAAAGCATGACTGCACCTCTTGGGATGGATCTCAAACTGTAATTCTTTATTCATAGGATGCCACAAATGGCACATGACACATTTACATATTTCTAACTCTTTGTTTTTCAAGCAAGTTAATGAATCTTTTTTTTAGCAAGTAAAAGTACAAAATGAAATCTGGCTTCCCTTCTTTTGATGTGTCATGAGTATACATGGTGCGCTTTTCTCTCTCTTTTTTTCTTTCTAACCTTTGTTTTCCCAGGGTAGTACTCTGAGCACGTATGCTTTTTTTCAGCCACGCCCCACTATACATTCATACAATTCCACACATTGACACCTGGGAGCTGCCCAGGACAACCACAGTCCTCACTGCTGGCCACTGAATAGCTCCACTGAGCGGTTGGTTTTGCATACGTTGCTCAAGGGCACATCAGCCGTGGGTATTGAGGGAAGCAATGTAGCTGAAATACTGATCTGTATATAGGTGTCACAACACAAAAGAGTATGTGGAATTATTTCCTGTATTTAGTTTATTTCCAATAGTATGCATCTGATTGCTTTAGACTGCACCTAGACACAGTTCACCTTTAAGTCTGTATTCACTCTGCAGGTTTATCTGGAAAAGAAGGCCCCATACAGCTAGCCTCCAAAGCACTGATGAAGGGCACAGACAGGAGTTTTCTATATAGAGGAGATGCTATCATGGAAACTGCGCCAGAGACAGAGGAAAAAACACAACAGGTGATGACACATATGCACAAATGCGATTTCAAACAGCATCTCAGCTCAAATGTAAACTCACAGATTGTCCATCAAATGACTTGGACCTCACTTGGCTGTATTTTGTTGTCTTCCAAGGATGAGGGAAATCCAGTGATCTCGCTGTCTGAACCTGTGAATGGATGAGACAGCGACCCTGTGTGGAGAGGCTGAGGAACCGCATCTGTCCTTTCAGATTCACTGATGCCTATATGCCTGCTTTTGGCTGCTTACTACCAGGCAAAATGACCATATCATGATTAAAACCGTTTAAAACTAAAAAAACAAATATCAAGAAAATGAGGACAGGATGTTGCTGTAACAAGAGGCAACTTTAAGAGCATGGTACATGTGCAATGGGGTTTTTTTAACTTTTATTTATCCAGGCAGGGCTTCCTGAATATGCTTTGTTTGAGCAGAGTCCTGCTTTAAATTTTTATCTGTCAGCTACCCAGTGCAGTCTGTCTTCTACAGCTCCACTGGAGCAGCTGGGGGTGAAGTAAGTGCCTTGCTCCACACCACCACAGTGGTACCTGTTTAGGGTAGGTAGGAGGCACACATTCACTTTCCCTATCCAGAATATCCAGACTGATCAACAGACTTGAAATATAGGGCCCTCCTGGTCGCAAGCCTTTAACATTATGGCTACAGTCACCAACATTGTACCTCTTGTTTGTGCTCTTGTAAGTTTTGAAGTTCCCTCTTTGGAAGTTGTTTCAAATGCACTGTGACCTATACTGTTTTGCACTGTTAAGTACCTATTATTCCGGATGGACACTCACACCGAGAGCACAGACCTTTACTCATAGCGGTAAGCACGGCAGCACCTTCAAAACTTTGTCTTTTTAAACTGTGACATTTTCTTTTTAAAGTGTGGCATTTAAAAAAAAAGGGAGTGAATTGTTTATTTCCTGTGTTTCCTCCAGTGTGGCAAGAAATTTTGTTTATCAAATTATATACCTCCACTTTCCCTATCACACATTCCTTTGAAGCTTTATGGCTCAAGAGCACACTTATCATAGTAATAGATCCTTTATAATAAGACAAATACTATTTTATGTAAGGAAAAGTGTGTTGCAAGCTTCTTCTTGTGCCCATTTTAATGTGATACTCATATCTTCAACACAATGACAAGTGGACCAGTCTTTACCAAATTAATGATCTTGTGACTGACATAATTATGTGTTTGAACTTGAAATAAATTTTCTGATGTGACTGTATCCAAGTTTTGTATGATGTAACCCAAAAATAATCCATTTAGCATGTTCGCATAAGATCATTACATAAGGAATTCACTGACATCAGTGTAAATAGCATTCATACATAATTTTATTACAAAAAACACACTTGTGCAGGCCTAACAACATGGAAATTCATCTCTTGTAGAGCGATGGGAGAAGGGGAATGTTGTCTCCAGCATGGTCGCATTAGTTCTCATCTCACCTGAGGGGGGAAATGTAAACAGAAGGTACAGGTTAACATTATATACCATGCAAACAATTATTCTAGTGATATTGTATGCCATTTCAACTGTGTCAAGTCACCAACAAATAATGTGCGACTACCACATTTTAACTACTGTCAGACAGAGTGTGAACTCATCAGTTGTGGATATTTATGAAGCCTAAAGACCAAAAACACCATTGGAAGCAAAAGAAGAAGGTGTGTGTGTTAAAGGTGATGGAAGAACCAAAACATGCATGGACAAAACTACAGTAGGATTTTGGTTCTTTTGTGTCCTGATGTTTCTGGGTCTCACTGTGACTTAGTTTGGGGCCAAGACTGGATAACACCAAGAACCCCTCAACTTGAGCAACCAAGAAACCAGAAATAGTGATGACTGATGCACCATCTTGGATAACCTCCACTCACTTCTAACACGAGGACTTTAAATCAACCATTTAGAGTAGTGTGCAGCAACAATGCTCTCACCTCTCCACACATACTGACGGGTGAAGTAGGAAGCTCTACTCCTGCTTCTTGGGGTTGTTGACAGCAACATAGTGGTATAACACAACCAGCAAGAACAACGACACGCCAAGCATGTTGGCGAATATCGCCAGCTGCACGTCTGTCACCATTCTGCAAGACATGAAGAGACAAACATTAGTGCAAGTGATAAGCTGCCCGACGATCTAAAATATTAAAATTGATTGATTGAGTTCTATAAGTGGTTATAAACTCTGCAGCCAAACTGAGCTGTATTTGTGCCTGTGCCGTTGCTTATGTACCAGAATATCACGCTTCCTGTCAATAAATAAATGTTAAGCACAGTGTCGCTACATCATTGACAAGTCTCTCCATTGGACTCAATGTGAATGGCTATCAGACTGTGACAGCATTGATTTTTACTGAACCCACAGCTGGTGCCAAGTAACCCATTATCGCATAAAAAGAGAAATACAATTCTATAGGCAAAAAAAATCTGCTACAGCGATGCTAGCTTGCTTTAGGTCGTAGCCTGTATCAGCATCTGCACTGAAATAACGTACAATGGCTAAAATAGATACATTCATAAGCATACGTTGGCTAACAATGCCGGTGTTACGCTAGCTAGCAGGCTACTCATTAAACCGCGACTTAACAGTAACGTTAACTTAACCGAAACACTTGTAACGGTAGATTTCCCATCTGAACAAAATCACACACAAAACCATGCTCAATGCAAAGTGGCCGAGCAAACGCTAACACTTACATTATTCCCTTGACTATGTGTGTTTTCTGCCTCGGTCAGAGCTGTTTCAGCTGCAGACTGTAGATCTGTCACTTCCGCCCGTGATGAAGGCCACGTCACGTTATTTCCAAAAGACTACATAAATAGTTTTAACAGAGCAGACAGGGAGCGCCCTGCCCGAGAGCAAAACAAAATACATTTAAAAGTGCATAAATGAATCATAACCTCTTACAAATAAATGAATAGTTTTGAGCAACGCAGCGCATTCTCATGTTTTCATGTCGTCGTCCTCCTCGCCACGGGGGGCGCTAGCGGGCTTCGGCCAGCAGGGTGTTTGCGTCCCGTAGGAGTGGCCCAAATGTTTCGACATCACCTCACCCGGCGTGAGCGACAGCGGCCAAGGCTAGATGGTATTTCGACTCTGCTGCTAACCGTGGGGATTTCCAATTACAGAGGGGACGGATACCCAGTTATCTCAGCGTAGAGCCAGACGACACCAACCATGGCTCTTTACGAATATGTCACTCAGGAACAGCTGGCGGGCTTCGACAAATACAAGGTATGATTGATAGGTAGCCTGCTGGCTAGCTGTTGTACAGCTTAGAGAGAGAGAGTGTGTGTGTGCAGCGGCAGCTAGCTGTCACGATCCGTGGGACAGTACCCTGCGGAAGCACAGCTGCGTCGAGCTAGACAGAAACAGCCAGAACCGTACCGGATGCGAATCACAGTGACCTTCAAAATAAAAGAATAAAATGTGCTACTATCTATGGCTATTACACCGTATAACATGTTTTCTAAGATAGCACTCCTCCTCTTTCTGCTGTATGCCTGTGGTAACATGTTTGTGAAGTTTGCGCTACCCGTACACATTCACCATGTGTATAGATTTGTGATTGTAACTGACATGAAATGAGGTTTGGAGTTTCCATAGTCATGCTGCGTGGGGACCTTTGGGAAATAATAGCAAAACCAATAATGCAACTCGCTGTATAATGAGTTTTTCAAACATTAGTTTTGCTTTTACTTGGGTAAGTCGCAAAGGGTGGCAGTGATGAATGGTTTTAATTTTTGACCGGAAGTGGTATTGATCGTGAATGTTTTACTTTACTAGCGCGAAGAAGCTAATGGTTAGCTAGCGACTCCTTCTTTTATAGCCAAATGTTGAGCGAGGCTGCGGCGCTGTCATACATTTTGACGGATACCTGTCTCGCTTTAGTGGAGGTAGACTCAAATAAAGTTAGCTAATGTCAGGAGAGCGAGAAAGCAGGGGGTTCAGGGAGGGTGCTGCGGAGGTTAGGCAGGGTAACAGCACTCAGCACGGGAAGCAGTAGTAATGAGTGATGCCGCACATGACAACAAATGAGAGATTGAAACTGTGGAGTTGCCTCTGAGGCACAATTGCTCCCTATTCCCCCACGGGATAGTGTTGAATACTATCACCTACACACACTCTTTGGTTTTAATCCCAGTTATCAGACAGGCAAAACACACTGGGTGTCTATACTAGAGATATGTGTCACTGTATCACCACAAATATATCTGTCCTCTTGTCTCTGGCTTTGGAAGGCTGCAGAAAAACGTCCGGATATTTCAGGGACATTTCAATTTTGATACCAATTTAAGGAGCATGACGTGACTCGAATGCTGTACATGCACTGACACATAAATACTGTACACACCTCATTCCTGAAATGTTCAGATAATAGACATCTGTGTATTCGTATAATTTTGTAGTGTATGGACTAGGGCTGCACGATATGGTCCAAACTTCATACCTCAGTATTTATGGCAAACAGTATACAATATTGCTATGGGTTCACACTTACTTGAAATTTACAGTGAACAGTGAAAATTAAGCATTCTTCAAAAAACAGTGTAATAATACCAGATGTATTTAGAAAATGTAGTTACTTAACAAAATGTTTTGTTGACCCGAACAGACCGATGACTGCATTTGGCTGCATTAGAAAAAAAAATGAAATCAAACTCTACTTCAACAATATTTTAAGTGTAATAAGTAATAAATAAAGTAATAAATACTAACTGCATGTAGAACATGCTGTTACTTGACTTTTTTTTTTCCGTCTTAGAATAACCCCAACCCTAAATTTGATACCATTCATATCGTTTCCTTTTGAGGTATGAATATCGCACATGCTCCTATCTAGGCAACCGTATGATAATATATCGTTCAACCCTTGACCCCAAAATGACACAGGCCATGTGAAACTCCACGGTATTCTCCTCCAGTTTTTGCTGAGACTTAATCTGTTTATCAGATTTTTATCGAGTAACTGAAAAAATGATTTTCTGTTCAAGGGCCCCAACTTGTAACTAAACTAGTCAAGTGTCTCTGTGAACACACTCTTTTAATAAGAGGCAATATGAGAATCCATTTTTTTTTTTTTTTTGCACACACACATATCCCCATTCATTTAATGAATGTGCTTGTTTTCCTGCATTTCCGCCTAACTTTTGGCTTTCTCTTTGTCTTAAACTGCCAAGAGCTCTCTGTGAGGACAAGACACAAGACCGGGCCTTTTTTTACACTTCTTCCTTAGCACCTCCTCTCTTGATTACTGCATGAAACTGACCCCTTGAGCCATTTATCATGAGAGGCCTTGCAATAATTGCTTTTAAAGTGCAGAACTCCATGTGCTAGCTCCTGAGCCTTGAGCATGAGTGGCTGCAGCAGGGTGGAGGAGGAGGAGGAGGAGGAGGAGGAGGAGGAGGAGGAGGAGGAGGAGGAGGAGGAGGAGGGGGGCCACAACAGTGAATGGGAGGATTGTAGCGCTATGTGAGGTGGCTGTTGTATGGTTCAAGTTGCATGCACGCATGTTATGCCAAACAAATGTGGTCTCACACACATCCACCCACGTATTTGCCTTCAGTCGGAAAGCAGCAAAGTTGAAAAGGCCATGAGTTGATACATTATTCTACAAATTCTCTCGCTCTCTTTTTCATTCTGTCATTGCTTTTCCTGCTGCCCTCATCCTTTGTCATCACTAAGGCTGTGCTGCCAGCTCCCCGGGTGTGAAAGTACTGTGTGTCTGTGTGAGTGCTTGTGCATGTGTTTTCATTTGTGCATGTGTGTGGAGTGTTTTTGTGCAAACTGGGGCTGTGCAATTATGCTTACAGTGATGACTCTAGATGTTTTTGAGATCACAATGACAAGGATAATCTTGATGATTTGGCACAGAAAATGGCGCACTTTTGGTGTATTGACATCATGACCGCATCCATCTGCAGTGTGTACGGTGAATGAAATGATCTCATATTGTAGATATGCCGTGGCTCTGCGACTCTGAACTGTGAAATCTGACATCTTAAACAACTAAAACACAACTGATTGTGCAGATCAAATGCAAGTTCATGTTTAAGAACCAACACTATTTATTAGCATTAGCCTGTGTCCTTGATTTGTTGTTGTAGTACTACAAGGTCTAAGGGCGTGTTCACACCAGGCATGTTGACGTTGTTTGAACTCTGGACTATTACCTGATTTTGCTCAGTTCACTGGGTCAGTTTACGTGGTGTCAGATGACACCAGATAAACTCTCATAGATGCCTGAAAATTGGCATCTGATAGGCAGTAGTTCCTTGCGTGCCCAGTGTGGAGGAAGCATGTTTCAGTATGTTTGGGTTATAATAATTAAAACCCAAATTGTTTTTGCTTAAATGATCATAACCTGATGTCCCTCTGAAAGTCTTTCACACTAGCATAACAAAATGAACCAAATATTCATATTCAGCTGTTTCATTATGTGATCTTAACTGGTGTGAACATTGGAGAATATAAATTACAGCAAACAACACAGACGAGTCCATTATGGAGTGTTTTTTGTTTCAAAGCTGAGCTCTGGTTCATTTGTAATGAATCTGAACAGAGCAAATACAAAAATGCAACAAGGTCAACTTTTGCACTGTGGTTCAGACTAGAAAAAAAAGTAGAAGAGTAAGAAAAACAACTGTCGGTGTGACTGTGCTCATTAAATTGTACCTCTCTTTGCAGTACAGTGCAGTGGATTCGAACCCGCTGTCTGTCTACGTCATGCACCCCTTCTGGAACTCTGTGGTGAAGGTGAGAAAGACTCCTCAGCTGCTGCTGTTGATAGTGTGTGTGTGTGTGTGTGTGTGTGTGTGTGTGTGTGTGCGTGCGCGTGCGTGTGCTGTATGATAATGACAGCTACATCATTAATGAGGTTTCCAGCCATCTCTTCAGATACTGTAACAAGGCTCAGTCACAGCCACCTCTAACACATCTCCTTATTTCTTTCTGTCTCTCTCTGTATTGAAGTCACACTTGAATCTTTGTGCTTCTTTCTCTTTTTTTATTTCTCACCTGTTTTGAACAGAGGCAAAAAGTTTTTGGCCGTAAGCTTTCATCAGTGTCATTGTCAGTGGAAGTGGAATCAAGGTTTTTAAAGATTAACACGTTCAGAGTTCCTCATTATGACAGTCACCTGGGATCACTTCTCCCCTCTCTCACCAATCAGCAGTGACAGTAAGGCCGTACCGAGTGTGTCGTCACACTGCAAAACATCACACATCAGTCACTGGGCTGTACACAACATGTGAAAACACACCAGTGAATAAATTATTCATATACTGTATGCAAAAGTCATCTCATTATACATATAACTCATCAGTAAAATAATTTACAGTGATCTACAATAATATAAATAGATATTGAGAAAGTCTTTCAATAAAGAAAGAATAAAGAAAGAATAAAAGAATAAAAATTACTGTCATGGACTGAGGACGTCAGGTAAACACCATTCATAAATTAGTACCTGACAGAAATAACTGAGCAAAGGCATGGGTTTAACATGCATCACAATCACAATACTCTACTGAGGAAATACTGTGATTTTTTTTTTTTTTTTTTTTTTAACAAAAAATTATTGATATGGACTGAGAGGATTAGGCATATGCGCTGCTCATAAATCAGTGCATGACGGTAATTAATGAACACGATAAGATGTAAGTTCAACTTCTAAAAAGAGCATCAGGGTACATTCTTCATTCAGTCCTCATGGGTGTCATTTCTGTAATGTGTGGATCCAATAACATTTTCTTCTCACTGCATTTGATACTGCCTCTGTGCTCGTCTGACTCTTTAGTTCATGAGAAGTTTGTCTCACGTAATCTTTTTTACATGGATAAAACAGGAGCTAAATGACGTGGCTTGAATTTCAAGTAATGCAGGATTTTATTCTAGATTTTCTGAGTATTCCTTTCCACTATTAATGACACTGATGAAGGCTAACAGCCCAAAATGTTTAGTTTCTGTTCAAACCGTGAGAAATAAAAAAGAGAAAAAGTATGATGATTTGAGAGCAGTTTCAGCAAGTTTCTCTCTCTTTCTCCGATTGTAGCATTGTGTTCTGAACCATGGTAATACACTGCTTTTTATAAAGACAGTCACACAAAGTTGTGTCTGATAATATGCATAAAGGGTACTGATTAGACTTTAATGACTTGGTCTAATTGTTTAATTAAAATCATTAATATGATGAGCAGACTTGATTTAAGAGCCATCATACATGTTTACTGACTTTCTCTTTGTGTCTCTATTTCTCTCTCCCTCTCTTCCCAGTTTCTACCTACATGGCTGGCTCCAAACCTCATTACATTCACAGGCTTCATGTTCCTTGTGTTGAACTTCCTCATGTTGGCCTTCTACGACTTTGATTTCTCCGCTTCTGGTGGGTTCACTGCAATTCACTTTTTTTTTTTTTTTTTTTTTTTTTGACCTTTTCTTAAGGGGTGTTGAGCAGTCAGTGGTCCCTCTTGTTTCCCCAATAAATTAAAGATTAGGAAAGGGAATGTGTTTTAAAATGTGAGCAAACAAACTGTCCTGCTTTCACTTGTCCCCATCTGCCTGAAAGAGTGGTAGAAAAACAAAGGAGTGCGGTGTGTAAGTGTGTTCATCAGTTTGTTCAAGAAAGGCAAAGTCCATCAATAAAATGATGACACATGTTTTTGGTGAAGTCATCACATACACACACATGGTATGGTTCATTTGGAAAGTAGGCTACTTAGTGATACATTTACCAGTGAGGTGTTGCACACACACTCAGTTTTAGATGAGATTAAACTTTAATGTGGAGGATTATTAAGTAAAGTGAGAAAAGTGGAAATTGATTCACCTAATCTGTGGATTTTTGGGGTTCATTATTTGTGTTTCAGCTGCAGGGCATGTACACGTACCCAGTTGGGTGTGGGTTGCTGCGGGGCTCTTCAACTTCTTGGCCTACACGCTCGGTGAGTTTCAAACCCTGCAAACTGCATTGTTCTTTTTTCTTTTTTTTCCCCCGTTTGTACCATGTGATGTAGTGCAGCACATTTTTTGGAGAGCCTCAGGGGGGAAAGTTTCTAATGGAACCTTTGCACAGTGACTTTATTCAGATTTAAGAAGCAAGCCTGAGGCTGTCAAATGTCAGCCAGAGCCCCGGTGTTTGAGAGCGATGAAGCAGTGGAATTTGAATGCCATCAGCAAGGACAAGTACAAAATACTGTGTGTGACATCTTAGGCATCTGGATAGCTGACTCTCCGGATCAAATAAACCACTTCCGGGTGTTGCACGATGATATGCAATCCCTGTGTCAATAAGGGTTGAATGTGTTTTGCATCAGATAAGTTTTCATCCCTGCTTGTTTTCACTATCTTAGTATTTGCAAGAATGATGTGCTGTTTCACCTGAAAATATGAACAAATGGCCATGGTTTAAAGTGAGGCTGCCCCATAGTTTTCCTGAAGACCATTCCGCATTATCTGTCAGATATAATCAGTAACACATTGTCAATCCTTTACCTAGCATCTGCATGGGAACAGCCGATAGCAGAGCAGATCGGTGGTACCCACATGCACTGAACAGGAAGTAATGGATTTCTCTCACTAGAGCAAAGAAACTTGGATCAGAGAGAGAAAAATGACACAGAAGAATACATTTTATCCTCTTGGCAGGCAGCTTGACAGGCAAAGTTTAGTCTTGGCTCTGTGCTGTTTGGGTTTCTGTGCTGTCTGTCTGTGAGGAAGGCAAATACCATTGAGTTCTCAAGCAAAACACTGGGACATAGACTGCTTTCCCTGTGTGCTTAAGATTAACAAAAAATGTGTCTGCATCTCAATTTAAAGGATTCAGCATGTAGCCATCTTTAGGATGATGTTAGGCAAGTGACAGCACAGAATTTGAATTGTGACGTGTTATTCCTGCCTCTAAAACAGTGTGGGCTGTATTATGTAGTCTGCTGTTCTGCCATAGAAAACAGTGAAATTGAGAGTCGAGTTGACCGGGACAGCAGCCAGGATGTTTTTATCAGTATCAGGCTGCATTTTGTAGTTTTGAATGGGTTCCTCTCACAACGAGAGATCAAGATAGCCAGGGTATTTTGGCATCAGCTGGCTAACAACCAAAGCATACAAATAGTAGGTGTAACAAATAGCCATGTCACGTGGACATATCCAAATCAGACAGTGTAACAGGAAATAAGATGAAACTATTGATCCCCTTGGGAAGTGAGGACATTGCAGCAGCAAAAGGAATATGAGCCTGCTGGGGAAAAGATAGAGAATGCCATAACACAGAAGTAAAATGTAAAAATGAAGCAATTGAATAGTAGAAAATAAGCAAACAATAAGAGTTTACAGCTCTGCAGTCTAGTTTACTGCTGAAATATGTTTAATTGAGTAATAGCAAAAATCTAAGAAATGGTTGACTCACAAGTGAAGATAATGTCATTGCCTCCTCGTCCTCATATCAGTTTAAAACTGAAGCTTACACGTCAGTATAACACACAGTGAGGTAGCCAGCACAGCTGTGTTGCAGCCTTCTCTACAGGGCTGGATTCAATTAATCGAAAACTGATTTTGAGCCGATCTTCATAATAACAATGTGATTATCAATTCATTTCATCCCTGAATTGATCTTTTAATGTTTTGTTCCAAATCCATAGACTTGCACTATAGTGTGTTGACTGCTGCAGTGTGTTGGTCATGGTGAATAAAAAGGATGTTAATGTAACTGCTTTTGGGTCAAAAATGCAAATTTAACCATTAATATTTTAATACTGCACCAGGATAGAGGGTTCTTTGCACAATTTACAGCATTAAGTCTCTGAAAATCTCATTGATATTCAAGCAGAATTGGTACTATAACTGAAATATCCCAAATGAATTGATATTGAATGGAATCAAATTAATTCAGAAATCAAATCAGTATGAGAAATGATGCAGTGATACCTAGCTGAACTTGTCCACAATAACTAGAATGAATGAAGGCTGTTTTTTTTTATAAAGAGTTTCAAAAAGTGCAATATAGTGTACATGTTTGTGTGTTCCTAAATATACTCTCAAATATTCTTGCACTTCCTAACCTGTCTCTCTGTTGTTATTTGTTTGATTAATGTTTGTTTGTATAGATGGCGTGGATGGTAAGCAGGCGCGTCGCACCAACTCGTCCACGCCACTGGGGGAGCTCTTTGACCACGGCCTGGACAGTTGGGCCTGCGTGTTCTTCGTGGCCACGGTCTACTCCATATTCGGGCGCGGAGAGAGCGGCGTGGGCGTGCTCACGCTCTACTACATCCTGTGGGTGGTGCTGTTCTCTTTCATCCTGTCCCACTGGGAGAAATACAACACTGGAATCCTGTTCCTGCCCTGGGGGTATGATGTCAGCCAAGTGGTAAGGACACACACACACACACACACACACACACACACACAGGGGCTGTCACCTTTGTCGACTCTATTATTCAGTGTGTGCTTAGATTTGCCTATAAATATTAAGCTGTTTTGACTGCCTGCTTTCTGTGTTGTCATGTTGGTTAAATCCATTTGAAACACTTGTGCTACTGAGCGTGGATTTAAACGAGAACTGTTGAGACTGAGACTCAACTGATGAAAAATATAGAATCAGTACATACAGAGTCAATATGGCTCCTATCATCAGACCAACTTACTGATCAATTATGTGCTTATTTTTTTTTTTTTTTTGTCAGTTGAGCCTTAAGTGTCTTCATTTTCTGGATTTGAATTATTGCAGCTTTAACAAGAACACTGAAATGAAATAGAGGCTTCCAAACAACTCGACCATGGCCTCATTTGTGTACGGTAATGATATCAGGGTCTCAGGGTAATTTGACAATAGCTGCATTTATATGGACCCTAATATTCCACTAATAATCAGAATTATAGCCCAGTAAGGATAAAAATGCCTCATGTAACCACCTTAATCATAAGAGACTGGCCCGATCGGAGGGAATTTTCAGCCAGATTGAAAAGGGTGGCATAAACCTTTGATAATCTATTCAGTGGGGAAACAATAATATGCCTAATAACCATGTAAGTGCTTAATCTGATCGTTTCTCCCTGGTTGGAATAAATAAATTATTTCTGCGCATGTTTGCTCCACGTGGGGGTAACATTTGGTGACGTAAGAGTTTCCTGGAGGGACACAAACATGGTGGTAACAAAACACAACTGGACTGTGGCTGATAAGGCTCCAACCACCAGTTGTTCAAACAAGTCTTTGAAAAGATGAACGAAGCTGGAATCCACTTATTCAGCAACCAGATCAAAAACCGCCGGAAAGGTTTGAAGGCTGCACGTTACAAGGCTAAAAGTAGAAACGGCAAAAATGTTTCCGACCCAGCCATTTTACAGTGGGAGAGCGACCATTGGCAAACATGACTCAGCCTATATTATCTTTATAGTTCCATCAGATTAGACCCTTCCAAGCAGGCAAAACCATGTAAAAAAGTTATGTAGTTAAATGCTTTGGGACATGTAAAGCTACATCTTACTGGATCACTTTGTTTAGCATCTGTGTAAACTGTTAAGCTGATCTTAACTAGAATGATTTAAATCGGGCCATGTGACCGTAGACACTGATACATGCAACATCTTTAAATGATTCTTCATCAAATAACTTATTTTTTGTCATTAAATATCTCTCTCTAGCTCTGTCTCTCTCTGTCTCTGTCTCTCTCTCTCTCACACATACACACGCAATACTCTTACCCATACACAACAATAAAGACAATCCACATCCCAGACACACAAACACACACAGACCAGCATGTGAAATAAAATGTAATGTAAAGCCAGAAAATGACCATGTGTCCCATCTTTTGCCGCCAGACCATCTCCATTGTTTACATCATCACTGCCGTGGTTGGTGTGGAAACGTGGTACCAGCCAATCCTGTTGCACTTCCTCTACAGAGACCTCTTCACCGTCATGATCTTGGGTGAGCTTTGATTGGTCACTCAATCCTCGTGACCTCCCAGTGATCATTTTAAACAAGCCTCTTATTGGAACTTTGTATGTGAATACACCGTGTTAGTGATCCATTCTGTCGTTAACGTGAGCGAGGCTGCCCCGCTCCTCTAACAGCTTTTGATTTTTTTTTTTTTTAGCCTGTTCCTTCGCAGTGACCTTACCCATGAGCCTGTACAATGTTCTGAAGTAAGTTTTCTATTTGCATTTGAGATAATCATGACACAGTAAAGTCTTGTCTAAACGCACACAGTGCTCTGACCACTGTCTCGGCTCTGTGTGGCTGTGCAGGGCTCACCGCAGCAACACTCTGAAGCACAGCAGCATGTACGAGGCTTTCCTGCCCCTCTTCTCCCCGGTCCTGCTCTTCGTCCTCTCCACAATCTGGGTCATCTACTCTCCATCCAACATCCTAGAGCTGCAGCCCAGGATCTTCTACCTCATGGTTGGGACGGCCTTCGCTAATGTCACTGTGAGTCTCTCCTCCTCTTGCCTGTGGACAACTTAGAGACAGAAAACGAGTAAATCTTTTGTGACTGAAATGTCATAATATCTTGCTGGTCTCGTGTGATGTATGTATACCATTGCTGCTTTAAGGCCTGCATCCATAAATGAGACAAGCCTCTAGATCAGTGGTTCTCAATCTTTTTGGCTCGTGGCCCCTTAAAACGAACCAGTGCCTGCTCACAAACTATTGTCACAGTGACCAGTCCACCTAAAACATGACTGCCTTTTCTGGTTCTTTCCATTGTCAGAGGAGGCATTGTGTTTTAAAGCTACTTAATATTTCACAAGAGAACAGAGTAAAAGTAATATTTTGTCTTTCCCCTGTGTCTTAATTGTCTTGGGGACCAAAAATCAATTATCCAACCCCCTGGGAATGAAGGTATTTCAGATACCTGAAATTTTGGATAATTGAAACATGCATAAAAACGCACTAAACCTTTTGGGGAAAGAAATTTAATTTAACAAACTATATCAACTGTATCATTAATGTGTTCCCAAACACTGTGGTGGTACAAATGGCCGCAACATCAAAGAAATCACTTGTTGTGGTTATTGTGGCTGCAGTGCACACACACATACACATGCAGGAGCAAGCAGACCATGAGCAAGATATCTCAAAAAGTTTTGAATGTATTTACATGAAACTTTGTAGAAAGGTTGGTCCCGAGCTAAGGAAGTGTTGATTAAATTTTCATGCCAATCGGCCAAAAGATACAACAAGGACAAGCAGAAAAGCGGCTATGACTTTGTTCACCTGGGCGCCAAGTTTGGTTAAGTGCCATAGACTCCAATTTCAAAACTCTGCTATAGAAATACTATTTCAGTAATGTCTAATGAAATAACATAATGGTCATACCTTTGTGATTTCAAAGCCCTTATTTAAAAAACTTCAACTCAGTTTAATTGTCATGGTTTTCATGATATAAAATAAAATGAATGGAGGCGAATGGCTGCTCTGCTGAGTGTCTCACGTCCGTCTAGTTGCTGCAGACGTAACACAACCAGTGTAGGTGCTTCAACTGATTTTAATGCATGTGAGTCAGATTCGACCAGCTGACGAAACTGAGCTGTATCACAGTAATGGGTGAGGCACATAGTCAGGTGCACTGCACAGCCGTAAAGGAGAACATTTTAGATCGTTTGTCCACACCAGAGCCAGTGTGTTGATGTACAAACTCTTTATTTCTGTAATATGTTTTTTTTTTTTTTTTTTTTTCTGCCTGGTGGTTATGGGCTGGCAACTGCCACCACTGAATGACAAGTGAGAAAAGTTGTACCTTGTATTTAGTAGTATTTAGTTTATGTTTTTGTTTTTCTTGCAGTGTAAGCTGATTGTGTGTCAGATGAGCAACACACGCTGCCAAGCACTAAGCTTGTTATTGGCGCCCATGGCAATTGTAGTGTTGTTAGCTGTGACTGGGGTGGTTGCCAACGAGACACTACTGCTGTACCTGTGGACAGCCGCCGTCATACTGGCACACATACACTACGGTGTATCAGTGGTGAGACAACACACACACACACACACACACACACACACACACACACACACACACACACACAACATGTAGTGCCTCTTTCAAATGAAAATTAAATGTATTTCCAACTTTGACAGAGCTATATGCATTGGCGCATTTCAAAACTCTGAAATCACTTGAAATGCACACGCATGCATTTGAGCGGGGTGTAAAATTACATTCCCTTCTTCTCTTCACTCCGCTAGGTGCATCAGCTCAGCAGCCACTTCAACATCTTTGCTTTCTCCCTGAAAAAGCCCAGCAGTGACTGACAGGAGGAGGAGCGAATTGGCTTGAAAGGAGCGGAGGTTTAGGCTCCTCCCTCTGAGGCTAACCGACACTTCACCGTCACCACAGCAACCACATCCCCTCGCCTCCATCAACGAGGACACTTCAAGAGGAGTGGACTGTGGACCCGTTTCCCACTGTCCCCAAAACACAAACACACACATACACACACAGTGACCCTCAAAACGAAGAACATTCCTTACCAACCAAACTCTGGTCTTGGCGATGGGGAGAGACCAGGGGCTCTGGCTTCCGTCATTGGTGGTTGTCTAATTTGGTTGAGCCAGTGAGGTGCGTTTGTTTCCTAAGGAAATGTGCTTCAGTCGTGACGAGGGAGCCCAGCCTAGCCACACACACGCACATACACTCATATACGCACACATGTACATATATTATTCTGCTTTCAGGCAGATACTCTGTATCTAGTGGCACATATTTCAAATACAAACATAGCCACATACACAAACACATGAATACAAACATACTCACAGTTGCACTCACATAGTATTATGAATGTACAGTATACGATTGCCTTTTGGAAACGCCATTTCAGTTGAATTCAGTTGAACAGGAGGGGCCTCCTGTGGCTCTGTCCCACACCTGATCAAACCTCTAAGTCCCGCCACAGGTAGATCTGGCTCACATGTTCACAACTAGGTGCAGGCTTTGAAGGTTCAGTCTCAGATCACCTTTTATAATCGGATGATTTGCTCCTGGAAAGCGCCACAGCATATTTAACAAGTCTTTCGATATACATACATTTTCTCATTTAAGGGGTTTGGGGCATTTTATTTTGAAAACAAATGAGTCTTGACGATTTAGAAGATGAATATGATTACTCCTGTAAAACATTGTTTAATTTCCCACTTATTATTATTAATCCCACACTGCGGTGACAGTTGTCATGAGTTAACAGCGGGAGATACTGACTCATCAGGGCCAGAATTGACCAGGGTAACCTCTGACCTTTTGAACTCTTGACCTTCAACTTTGACCTCTGTCTCAGCACTGACCTCCAGGCTCTCCCTACCCTCTGAGGTGTCGTGTCAACATGCTAATTCGTTCATTCATTACTTTTGTCTTTTTCTTTTTTTTTTTTTTTTAAACATACATATCTTTATTTTTGTTTATCTGCTACCGGGGCAAGTGTGTGTGGTTTAGCTGCGCAGTGCTTGAATGAAGAGTGCGCCCAAAAGCCGTCAGCGGAGCGGACTCACTCTGAGGGAACAAGCCGTCGCACGGGACACCGCAAATGCCAAAACCCCCTGCCTGGCATCACGCTCTCCTACTCATAAATCTTACTGTCACATCTTTTATACTGTCTGTCAGATGCCTGTGCTCTCTTTGCTTTTTTTTTTTTCTCAGTTCGTCAAACACTGTTCTCATTTTTTTGTGATTGTTGAACACTGTTTCTGTGGCAATTTCAGACTGTAGTGTGGATCAGGGTCTCAGCAACATTGTTTTTTCCCTACGGGGCCTCACAAGTCCCTTTTGGCCCTGCTGTGGAAAAAACACTAGTCTCTTAGTTTGCAAGGATCGGCTTCCTCAACTCCCCTTTCGGCTCTCCTGTATCTGTTGGCTGAAGACAGCAGACTTACAGAGAGCAGAGTTGAATGTTACAGGTACACTCTGGAGCTTGATTTGGGCCTTGATATTTGAGGTTGGTGTCATTCGAACCTAAATTATCTGTCCAGTCCTGTACTGAGGCCCACTTAGTGAGCCCAAACCTTACTAAACGCTGGAATGTCTGTTAATTATTACATGTCATTAACAGCAGTACTTTAAACACCATCCAGTCCACACCCCTCAAAAATTAAGCCCATCAGTCCAGTTGGGTTTGGGGCATAGACATCAAGCTCTAGTAGACTCTTCACTTTTACCTGTCATCATATGGAACAGGTGAGCACAGAACTGCCCAGTCAGCCAAATAACAATAAGGTTAAAAAAAAAAAAAAAAAAATGATGCTTTGAAGTAAAAATGTCAAAATGAACCTGAATGTTGGTTCTTGAGATTGTGTTGGTCTTGCATATTAATGTCGTCTGTGAACCAGAAGTTGTGAGTCAGCATTTGATTTTTGGGAGCTATCTGGCTGAGTGTGCAGTCCTGAGAATTTTTTTTTTTTTTTTCAGATCGCTAAAGGTAGAAATCAAGCGAGTAAAGATGAAACATACACAGGAGCCTCATTCACAAAATGGCCTTTGATTTTCCGCTTCATTGTGCTTATGTATTATTTGCATAAATGACTGCCTGAGTCTAAAATTGCATGTATCAGTTTGACATACCAGTTACTGGGAAGTCATTCAGTGGGAACCTCCATGTGGTGTCCCAACAAACCCTGTCTTATTGAGGTACAGATGTTGATACAAGATCCAACATTTTACTGCCGTAATACCCCACAAAGTGAGCCAGTTTTGGTATGCACACCGCACACTTCCTCCCTCGAGCTTGCAATACCTCAGCACTGCAACCGGGAGACTCTTGTATGCCAAATCTGTTACCTGGCACAGAGCTGGGAACTCCTTTGCCAGGTTGGTGGGGTTTATAAATCACTCTTTTCTGGCCAGTTCATAAGCATAAGCACATTGTAATAACTGAATTTGAATATTTAGACCATTTTCTCAATGAGGCCCCACATCTGCGAGTTCAGAGACCATAGGAATAGTTGCTTGTGATGCCACAACAACTGAAGAACTGTGACTGAGATTTTTGCCACCAAAACAGTTTTCCTGCTCAAGTGAACTGTTTTCATGGTGGATGTATGCACTGTATGAGTATGTGCGGATCCATGTATGCATGTCTCGTAATGTATGTGAGTATACTCTGTATGTGTGGATATCTGTCTAAATACATATACTTCTTCATTTTATTACTTTTTTTTTTTTTTTTTTTTTTTTTTTAACATGAACCACGAGCGGGATTGTGAGGTCAGATATAGGCTGACCTCTCGACTCTGACATGGGGTTCAGATGGGACTGGTGAACTGGTGGACCAGGGGAAAATACCAATCAGCAGCCATCACCATCTGCAAGTTATATTTCATTGTAAAACTGTAGGGAGCAGCTCTTATATCTAAAATGTGAAGGCATGGAAGGAGTTTCACATTTCCCCTGCCTGTTGCCTGATTGGGATGTTCCCCAGGTCTTTTCTCTGGGATGGGTTGGAGAGGGGACCACAAATGGTGCACTACAGACAATGTTCAGTTAATCAAGGGATTTCGTATTCTAACAAGAAAAAAAAAAGTCTACAAAATTGGATGAGGAAAAGTTAATTCATTGATTTCATCAAAACATTTTTTCCCATTAAAATAACATTCTAGGTCGCAGATGTTAATTTAATGGGCATTTCTTGTAGTGTGGTCCTCGCCTTCGCTCACGACAACGCAGAAACGCAGTCTTAATCACCCTGGATCAATGAACCAAGCTGTTCAATCTGTGACTTCGTGTTGTATAATGCCGCCCTGGAACAGACACCAGGGCTTCCATGTGGCTAATTGCAATGTTTTATTTAACTGGTGACAGATAGCTCTGTCAAGAAACAAATAAAGGTAAATTTCTTTAACCGCTTTCTGTGTGGCAGACAGAGGTTTGAACCAGTTCTTGTTGATGAGGGTTGACAGAAGCATGCAATTCCTTTAAACCAACAGAGAGCAGCCAGACACTTTGTGGCACATTCACAACATATATTGGATTATAAGTCACTTCTCAGAGAATTACATGTCACAGCAAAAGTCACCAAATAAGAATCCTTATGCTATAGTCCTGTCATCTGTATTTAAAAAAAAAGGGTGAGGCTCCTGAGTAATAGGGTGTCTGTAGGTCCCTGAAAAATCTTAAAAGTCATAACATGGTCTTGACTTTGAATTTATAAAGTCTTCATTACATAAATATGACATAATTTCATTTTTGGCTGCATTGCATTGTAAACAAATGAAAGCATACTCTAGGCTCCATTTAGGTTTCCGCAGTGTGCCACCTGAGTCTATAGAGTCAACAATTCTGGTGTTATGTGTGTTCACCTACCGCTGAACTTAGTGATGCCTCTATATGTACTTGTTATACTTACCTGCAGAGAGAAAACAAAATCCTTGTATGCACCTGTGCCAAGGTGTGTTTCAGAAAAAAAACAAAAAGTAACTGTTAGATTTGTTGCAATACTTCCCTAAAGGAAGCTGTTATTACAGTTGATAAAATAATTGGGTTAATAGCTGACCATGTTCCTACCTGAAACTTAAATCCACACTGGACCAAATTTATAGTTATGACTTTTAAACTTACCTGCAATTCTAACTTGAATGTAAAAAAGATGGTTTGTCCAAATATCAGTCATTTTGTTTGAAATTGTCTTACAAAGGCCTTTAAAAGCATTAAATGTAACTCGCTGACACCTGTAGATACCGTCATGCCATGTGGCAAGGTGGCCTCACACCTCACACCTCGCACCTTTCAGCTGAAGGATGCAAACCCCCAGCATCTGCTTTGCTGCGGAGGCCCTGAGGAGTTCAGTGACCTCCCTGTGACTGTCACCTCATCAGCAGGGACCAGTGCATTACAGCAGGCCTCCAGCAGATGGAGCTGTGGATCAATTCATTTTGTGGTCTGCATGATTTTCTACTGGTTGCTTTGTAATTTAGGAATTACACAGGAAGCCTCAACACCAGTATGAGATTCAACATTATCCTCCCCACCCCACCCCACCTCAAAAAAAAAAAAAAAAAGCAGTTCATCAGATAGCACCGTTGTCATGGTTTTGTCCACAGCCTGCATTAAAACTCAACACCTGTGCCTTCCCTCTGACTCATGCAGTTCTGCTGTTACATAGACTTCATTAGAAATTTATTGTCTCCTCACCCGCCAGTTAGGCCGGCAGCAAATGTTTTTGTGTGTTTTTGTTTTTACTGTCTTTGGGCTCACAGCAACTCTTGAGTCGAGGCCCGTGGCGATATGCAAGAATTGTTGGAAGTACTGCTGCCTCTGATGTTGGCAGATACTTCAATTGGGTAAAATCCAAGAAAACTCACAAATTAATTGCCAGTGAGTGTCAAAGAGGAAATTGTGTGAAACGTTTGCCTTAGATAAGTGTTTGTGTATCATCGAGACAAGATGTTTGAATGTGCATGCACAGTTTGCCTGTCGTGCACTATAGGCCTTCTATTATGTGTGCTCATGTGCATAATGTCAAGTGCTGAGTTCTGCCTGTCAAAACAACTGGCAGCAGATCAGCGGAGCCACTTGTTAGAATCCTATTCATCCAGAAATATGACTCTCGTCAAGCAATGATTCATTCTATCAGTTTAGTCAGAGGATGCCAGATGTTTGTCTTTCCATTAAACGTGACACATTTCATTGTCTGGGAATGGCCATATGTAGCAGGGTCCAAAATGTTTAAATCAGACAGCCATTACTTAAGGCCATGGCACACTTTTAGGCAGTCAGTGTTTATGTGAGATCCAAGGTGTTTAATGTAGATGTTACTTTTTTCATGTATTTACAGAAGTCCATGAAAAAAAAATGCTAAAATCCTTCTACTCAGGGAAGTCAGAAGCCTTTTAATCAAAACCTCTCCAGGAAAGCCTCGATCACACAGCAGGTTTGCCCAAATCGGTGTCCGGCACCACGACTGCTCTGCCTGTGACCATTTATAGTCTTCAGATTAATTCATATAACCTTTTAAACAAACCATATTTACTTGAAGGACATTATTCCCATCTGAAAAAAATCTTGAAATCAGAGTAATACAGGTCCTTTAGAGCAGGAGTGCTGTTCTGTGATCAGTGCTCAGACCACTTTGTCCTCTTAACAAATAATCTCACAGACAGAACTTAACGCTGCTTGATAAAATAACAAGCTTTGTTGCCTGGACTAACTCCCCTGTTTTCAGATAACCTTTCCTCTCTCTACTGTGAAGGTTAAGCGAGATTAAGGCGATATCCTGGCTCTCTGGTCAGGGTGTCTTTTAGTGAATTAGCTGGTGTTGATCCTAAACTGACAGTTAATCAGAGGTGCCATCAATTAAACAGTGTTCGGCTCAGGTTGCTGCCCTGCAGTGCTGGACGTTTTGTGCGTCGCTGACCCCCGTGACTCATACACACACTGTCATGACGGGCAGCCGGAGCTGAATTATCTCCCACACCACCCTGGACCGCTCCCCTGCGAGGTGACACTCAATTATGGATGACCATCATTAGAAACCAGACACGCCGGAACACAGGCTTGCCCAGACTGACACACACGCACGCACACACACAAGGGCACTCGCAGAAATGCTGTGATGGGCACGGCGATTATTCTCAGAGACACCCAAGACTATTGAAGTGCTAATGGAGTAACACCATCCATTTCATTCCATACCCACTGCACCTCTAACCCCTGTGGCCCTGAGGTGGCCACCAGTATGAATTTTCCATATCAATATCGGTATCAGTGAGGCTTTGTAAGTATAAGGCAATGCCCAAAAAACATCATTTGGAATACAGGTCCTGAAATATTTCTGTTTGGTGTACCTGTTCGAAGAGGTGGGGGTCAATCGTTCAGAGCTCTATAGGTTCTTTTGTCTTGGCCTTTAATCCTGCATCTGTTCAATGGAAGGGCTAACACAAAGGATCTCTCATCAGTCATTAATGCAGGGATTAAGCTGCAATGCATCAAAATGCCAGTGCACAGTCATGCATCCACAATGTGCCAGTGTGTGCACACACAGACACATACACTCACCACAGGGTTCATCTTCCGCAGTGGAATCTGGGCACGTCAGTTTTCACCACGCTTCATCGCTGCCTCTCCATCCACATCTCTGTTGTCTGTCCTGTCTTATTCATTACATGTCTGCACTGCCATCAAGTCAGATTGCTCTTGGATTTTCAGTGGCTGTCAATTTTTTATGTACAGGAACTTTTCAGAATTGAGGATTGATTTAGCAGGTTACTGTATCTACTTTCATTTGGACCCTGACCTATCCTCTGTAAGACACTGGTATGTGGTAGGTGATTTAAAAGGGTGACTAGCTCAACACAAACATAATGAACATTCATCTTATAGGCAGAGCTGTGGTTCAGTCCAATTCCAAGCAGACATGTCCAGGCTTGTCAGGTGTCTTTGCTAATGCCAGCACTCCCAGATGAATGCACAGCTGACTAACTCTCACCTTGCAAGCAAGCTAATCAATGACCACAACTGGCCGTCTCTATAGCGTCAAAGCCGACGGGGCGCGACAGCCGCTGAAACTTTAATGCAGCTTAGTCTATATCCTGCCTTATTAGTAACTGAAAGCTGCAGGAATGGAACCAAGTTTGTCCTGAGGGGAAGACATCAATACCAAAAGGTCAAAGGTGAGCATGCCTTTCAGGTCAAGGTTTACTTTACTGCATACCAGGAGAGAGAGCAGGTGGAGGGATGTGTGGAGGTGTAAAAAAACAAAAAAAACAAACAAACAGGTGAAATTCTGCGAATTATTGCCACCTCCCTAGATAGCTTTCATAAATTCAGCCTCTTATAGTTTCAAGACCTTATGAATTCTATGGTGCCTGTGACACATGAACTGACACTGACCCCAGCAGCCATGAGAGGTACCAAGAACCTGTCTTATCCTTCTCTCATGATGGCATTGGCTCATGTGTTGCCTTTCAGCGCTGTAAGACAGATGGGTCAGTCCGGGCCACCCGTTGAAACAAGAAAATAGTGATGGTACATTTGTGTTATGCAACTTTCTCTCTGTCTTTTGTTCTCTCGGAAACATAAAGCAACACGCCACATATGTCACCCTATGCTTGCTGTTTTAATAACCCCGATGTGCTCCTCAAACAGATAAGACAGATAAGTGTACTGAGGTGGACATTGATTCTGCAAAGTAATAAAGCGAGGCGCAGACAGACTCATCAGTCAGACAGTGGCGATGGAGATGACTGAACCACAAAGACTCTGAGGATTTATGGTCCTAAATCCTACGACCAACAAAGCCAGGGAACGTATCTATCTCAAAGAAACACCCACCTCAGACACCCGTCCAGTTATTGTCTTCTGAGGGACGAGGTCACAGGGCAGACTAAAGAGAACGAGAAAAAGCTGTGAAGCAACAGCATCACAGTGAAAAAGATGTAGAATTAAACTTTACTGTAGTTCATGCCTTACTTTGAGAATATGCTAGGTGTAACTGACCTGTTTTTCACTGCTGCCATCAAAAGGCACATTCAATGGAAAAGTGAGAGATCAATGCGCCCACTAATTTATTTGCAGCATGCCATTTTGGGCTCAAAAGAGATCTTTGTCAGGCAACTTCTTCAGGCAGCTTTTGAGATTGAAACATTGTCATTTTGCCATTAAATTATTGTGTGGATCTCCCTCTTTTCCTTTCCATGAACTTTCTGCACCTGTAGTAAGATTTGGTGGATGTGCACACTTCTCCTCTCATTGCCATCAAAAGGCATAAATTGTAATATGGCAAACGTGATTGAGACATTTTGTTGCAATATACAGTCAGAGTTAGTTTTTGAGAAAGAGATGACCAATGATGAAAACATGGGAACGGGTCTAGAAGCGTGTTACCATTACACACACCTGCTTTTCCACTAGAACACATGTTCACTCGAGCATGGATGTAAAAGCCACGTTCAGTCTCAGGTGTAGCTGCGGATACTTCTGTATATCGAACATCCATAATTAACCTGTTTTCCACACATTATTTGCTTATGTAACACATGCACCCTGTTCACCTCACCTCCAAGCATGGGTTGGAACAGCGAGTATGTCAGCATTTTTAAAACTAAGCCTAACTGGGTCGGAGGCTTTTTGCTGGTGGGTCTCCCACATGAGCAGTAATGAGCATGGGTTCTAGGGTGACACTGAAATTACCTAAATTGGTGTCTCAGGTGAAAAAGTGTAAGAACCCTGCAGTGCCCTTCCCCTACAGTTCTTCATTAGGCTTGCTTAAAGAGAAAATTCACCCTAAAGCAACAATTCTTTACCAAAACCTACACACAATGTAGATGATGGAAATTGTTTTGAAGCCATCATTGACATTATAATTATTATTATAATAATATAATATATATGTATATTTTTAACCTGGAACTGTTTTTAGTTGAACTACACAGTGCTGTGCAGCCAAGATACACTCCTCGTATCACTCCACCACAGTTTGAAGAGTTTGGCCAGGGCCAATTTGATGTTTTGGAGGAAATGTATTTGTCTGAGCCTGAACACAGAAAGAATGAACAGCCAATGTTTTGGTTGGCAGACACGAGATGTGTTTTTTTTTTTTATTATTATTTATTTATTTATTGTCTTTATATTCAATAGGCCAAATTTATTCTGTTCCATGGTTGAGCAGGGTGGCGCTGAGGAAGCGGTGTAGTGCAAGGCGTTCTGTCTAATTTTATTGTAAATTGGAGACAGAAAATATGCAGAGAGGTTACAAAGTCATAGGGTGGAATTTTGTTTCACAAAGTAAGTTATCACAGTTTTGTTTTTTTTGTTTTTTTGTGTGTGTCTTTTTTTGTTTAGACCATTTGTATTTGTGAATTACATCTGATCAGTAACAGTATCAGAGTTTGGTGGTTCATATCACTGTTAAGTAGCTGAAAGGGTAACTGTAGTTTGGGGGGGGTGTGCACCTCGGTAGATTCAATCTGTCTTCATCGGACATACACAGAATAAGCGCGTGCGTACACACACACACACACACACACACACACACACACATACGCACACACACAAATGTAGGGAGTATATCAGGTGCCACTACAGCCTCTGAATTATTCAGTGGCCCCTGAGTGCCATGAGGCAGCAACCAGATTCCTCTACCTCTTCGCAGCACATCTCATTAATGATCCAGGCATGAGATAATCGAGGAAAGAAGAGGGCAGCGAGAGCATGATGGCCCTGCAGCTGTTAGTCAGAGATTTGAGGACGAGATCAATTAAACCTTAAATTTTGGGGGGCGGCGGGTTTGGGACTTTACAGTGCACATCACAAGTCTTGAAGCCACCATGTATGGCACCATGGGGTCCAATGGTGAACCGGCTTTGTACCAGCACTACCAAGTCTAGAAAAAGACAGAGACATACATATGTGCAGTGTGGGTGTAGTGCAGTTCATTAACATTATAAATAAACAGACTAATAATTTCATCGCTGTCATGGGAAAACCTTGTTTCCAGTTCTGGTGATTTTCATGTTTTAATTTGAGTATTTACATGCTCCTCTAGGGGTTCAACAACCTTCTGTGTTAGGAAACCTTCACAAAACTAACTGTAAAAGCTGAAAAATGTACAGTTGTCAACCTAGAGACAAGACTGTTTTCCTTAGTGTCTGAAAAGTTGACATAATGGAGATACAAGGTTTTGGTTGGTCAGCAGTGATTTGTCTCTGTTACACACTAAACTGACTTGTTTTAGTCATAAAGCCATTTTGGTACTCGTCCCTATTAAAGCAAGTTCAGGAGTCAGCTTATCAGCCAACCCAGTTTGTTTTAGCTTTTGCTAGCTAAAGGACAGTAGAAAAGGAATACATACCAGTGTTGGAGAGGTACTGACTTAAGAATCAATAAATTAAATTAAATAATAATTCTTGCCTCATGGCTATGAGTGTGCAACTGCCTTCCTTCACACTAACATCTGCTGTAGCTAGCCAGCAGACCCATTTGGCAAAGCAAGCAAAGTTCATGTTAGTATGACTAGCCACCAGTAACAGAGCTTCAACCAGAAACATTTGCTACTGCACTAATCAGATGAGTTTACAGGCCATAAATTGTATGATAAGCCTCTGTAAACAGAGTAACTGAGGGAGGGTATGCACTGTTTTTTTTTTTTTTTTTTTTTTTTTTTTTTTTATACTGAACTCATGTATGACCAGCATCAAGACAATCACAGGACACATGAAAATGGGGGCTTGTTTCAGTGTGAGTACAAAA
Organism: Myripristis murdjan; assembly: GCF_902150065.1. Taxonomy (NCBI): domain Eukaryota; kingdom Metazoa; phylum Chordata; class Actinopteri; order Holocentriformes; family Holocentridae; genus Myripristis; species Myripristis murdjan. The sequence continues at coordinate 22,666,160 of NC_044003.1, forward strand.
ATGTATTTAAGAACAGCGAATGCAAATGGAGCCGCAATTTAAGGTTGATCCAGCGGTTTACACGGTGATGGAGAGACTAAAAGACATCAAGATTCAAGAGGGGAAACAACTGTAAAAATACAGCCAGCTACGGAAGGCCACAATCACTGATCCCTCATTACTATAGTCCAGTAATTTTAGGCCAAAACTGGGGTCAACCTAGGACAAATTGCTTTTAATTCACTGTTATAGTAACCTTTTAATTCAAGGTTACTATATATATAGTAACTTTTTAATTCACTGTTTAAATGTCTCTTCTGGCATTTATTCCTTATATTCCTTATTAGTGCATATCAAATCAGATAATGTGTGATATGCATGTGTAAACAGAATAATCCAAAGAACTTGCAATTGACTTTTTTTCTTGTCTTTGTGTGTGTAATCAACTTGTGAATTTTTATAGTGATATCTGCAAGTAACATTTTGTAAAGTAAACTTTCCCCTGTGTGTTAAAAACAGTGTTTTTTGGTAATATGTGGTCATAAATAGGTGATTTGCAAAACTTTCCACCAATGGGATTCCTTGGGACTTTTTTCCCCTCACTCAGGACATACTGAGGATACAAAATCAGTTGAGTTTGCTTCTCTTGCAATTTGTCCTAGGTTTTTTCATAAAATGACTGGACTGTATGCTCTCAGTCAAAAGTTCCCATTTTTATTTTTGGCACTATAGCATGTAACTGTGTTTTGCTTGTGAAGGAGTCCTGTGGGTGTATGATGTATCTGAGGAATCATAACAGCATAAAATTTTAGCTCAGCCTTATAAAATACTTTGACCCCGCCCCCACCCCCACCTCCAACGAGGTACCCTTTACTAGTCGCCTTTTACCCCTGGCCCTAAAATATCTTTGCACACTCCTGTGTACTGCTGCTTTGTCTATTTGAGCGGTGAAGCCAGTATCTCCTGTCTTTCTGCTCCTCACATTATTAACTGTGGTGTCATTCTTCCATTCCATTCACCCTGATACTTTTCAATACTTCAGTGTAGCCATATTGTCTTGTCCCTCTTCTTCCCCTACTTTCTGTCTTTATGTCAGTAGTGAATACAGGCCAATGTTTCTACCTTACCTTTAGCTCCTTTGTCACTAATCTCAGTCACGTCCTACAGTGTGTTCACCCTCACCATCTACTGTCTCCCCTCTGTCTGTAGTCCATGCCATAGACTCTTATACCCACTGTCACCGCGTACTCTGTCTGAGTCATTCAAACCAGAGTACTGTATCCTGTCCTCCCCGCTCTCTATCAGTAGTCCATGCTGTGTAGCTGGTTCTTCCTGTCTGTTTTCCCTTGCAGGGCCGCAGGGAGCAGCGGGAGGTTCAGGTCCGCCACCCTACGCTGGAGGGTTGAACGTAACTGGACAGAGTTCCTCTTCATCGCACTCATACCTCCTCCTGCCATCCCTCTCTCCCCTCCTCCTCCTCCTCCTCCTCTTCCTCCAGACTGCTCTCTTCTCTTCCCCCTCTCCTGCCTGAGGCTCTTGATGACGTGGGCGTTTTGTCTCTGGGAGGGGAAGGCGGGAGGCTTGGACCCGTTCACCAGGAGCCCCGGTGGCCCCGGTCGGGTCAGTCCCACCCAGGTCATTTTCCTAGCTCCTCCGCCCTTAAGCCCCATGTGCACATTGCGCAAGCGGGGCAAGGGGGCCGAGGGAGACATCTGGGCCGTCTCCATGGTGCCCAGGTGGTCTCGCTCCGAAGAATGTGTGGTGTGCGTGTCGGCCTCCAGGAGCATCCTAGGAGAGATGCCGTTTTTCTCGGAGGAATAGAAAGCCTGCAGCTTCTCCAGGCGCTCGTTGATGCTCAGGTGATGAGGGTAGTCGTCCTGGTGATGGCTGTCATGGTAACAGTCCAATCCAGGGTCCGCCGCCCCGTCAGATTGCGTCGTCCTGAGCAGGTGTGTGTGTCGGATGGGTCTGGCCATGCTGCTTTCTCTGATTGGCTCAGCGGTTATGGGGACTTGGCAAGGGGCGGAGTCACATAGCTGGGTGGCAGAGCTTTTGGGAGGAGAGAGGTGCACCAGCTCCCTGTCTCCAAACACAGATACTGAAATACACACACACACACACACACACACACACACACACAGATATAATGTGTGGTGCTATACAAGTCGCTATACTAAACTGACTTCCATACAGATGAAACATAGTATTTGTGCGTTACATGTGTATGTGTTTTTGATTGTACTGGTTCCGGTGTGTATGCAGGCATATTTGAAAGTGTGCGTCTTTGTTTTTCTGTGTGTTCTGCAGATCCTCACCCTCAGGAAACAGCGCCTCCTTGGTGTCTAGCGTGATGGCAGTCTCCTCATCCGTGATCCCGTCCTCTGTAGACAGAGGAGCAGGGGAGGGCGAGGGGAGGCGAGGGGGGACGGAGGGGGAGGCTGAGCGAGGGAGCTGGGGAAGGGAGGGAGAGGGGGGCCGGTTCTCCTCATCCTCACTATGGTCCTTTCTGGTGGCGTCCTCTGGCCTCTTCCTGTTGTTCTGACACTCTGTCGCCTGCGGTTGGCTCTTCAAAGGCTTGCTGGACTGCTTAGGGTTTTTTTCAGTGGTTGGCTCATTCTAAAACAAACAGTCATTGAATGTCAGAGGCCCTAAAAATGTATTTTACAATCACAAAAGTGTAAGGATTACTGTTATCACCTCATAACGCCTGAAACAGTGAGTTGCCTGAGCCTACCTAAAAGCATAGCTTTCTCTTCTTGAACACTTGACTGGATGCTTTGTGCAAGGACAACGGGTTGCTTTAATATGCAGGTTAGTCTCTATTAGGTACACTGCTAGTTATAAGTTACTTAGCATTAAAAGGGTGCTCTGTGCTTTGAATCCATTCATTATCAGCAATACAGAGGGATAAATTCAATGCATAGGACATCATAGTCACAGTGCAATGTACTTGCAGCCTAAATGCACCAATGATGTGATAATTCATTCTCTCATCTGAAATGCATTAATTCCCATCAGTATGAATAGAGCGTGAACAAGGTACATAACTGTTGGGAGCAGCTTCATTATCCTTTTTTTTCACAGTCTAATTCTAAAACCAGATTTACAGCATTAACAGAGGCTGTATGTACGTGTAGTACCTAAAGCCTATTAGATTTACCTGTAGGTTTGCTGATGGAAAGTAGCAAACATTTATTCATATGAAGACAAATCAATGAATTGAACTACTGGTGTTTTGGTGCTGTCGACTCTGCCCTACATTACCTGCTCCTGAGTCTTTGATCCAGTGTTGTTCCTCTCTCTCCATGTGTTCTTACTGAGAAGACTCCACTCACTGCTCTCTAGTTTCTGCCAAGTCAACAGTTATTTTTAGCAGCGTGAACCATGCAGCAGAACCTTTGCATATTTTTTGGCTTGTGAACATATTTATGTGCGTACAGTCACATTTGAGCGCAAGCATTATTACCGACACCTGGAAAACTGGTGTGTGCATGCGTATGAGCTCATTTCTGTGAACCTTGCTGGCTTTGGCTCCTTTCTGGCTCCTGTTGATCTTGCTGAGCAGCAGGTGATAGGAGGCCATGATGGCAGAGGGCCGGTTGGTGGTGAGTGTGTGTATGATGTCAGAGAGCGAGTGGCCCAGGTTTTCTGTCATGTAAGCCACTACAGACGAGTTGAGCTCCTCAGGACGCAACCTGGGAGATGGAGAGAGAGAGAGAGAGAGAAAGAGAGAGAGAGAGAGAGAGAAAGAGAAAAAGAGAGCGAGAGAGAGACACAGACAAATAAAAGAGTGTGTCAGAAGTGAGCCAGAATTCTGCTTTCGAAAGCGGCTGTATTGTTTAGATGGCAAAAGAATGACTGATGATTGACAGGTGATGGTTTAATGATTTTCAACTGTGAGAAGTCCAGAGCTGAAACAGCTCTTAATTCATGTTTAATTCATGTGGATTTCAGGCAACACATTACTGCCAAGAGGAGCCATATCAAGTTGCATCCTTCCTTTCTCTGTCAAGAGTGGTAAAAGCCATTTGGGCCCGCTATAATATACAAAGCCATTATACTGCTAACCACAAAAATTCTCATTTTGTTAGAAAATTCCTCATAATTTCCCTCTTGGTTCTCCTTCCCACATTTACAAGTCACTGTAATGTTTCATCCAGAACTTTAATCTCTGAGTGTTTGTGTGTCTCTCTGTGTTGGTGCAGTGTGTGGTGTGTTAGGGCAAGTTTAGTCTCTACCTGTTCTTATGAGAGAGTGTGTTCAGTGGTTTCTTGGCATATCCCTCGTTGATCCACCTCTCCTCCATGGCGGCTCTGATGCTGGGTCTCTTTGCTGGGTCTGGCTGCAGGAGAGACAGCACAAAGCCCACTGCACCTGCAGGAGGGTGACACCAGCATGGGGCCATTATTGGATGGGGCAGCAGGGAGCCATTTTCTTCAGAGGAAACTTCAGTTTTGTTGCATTTTAATATTTGGCTTATTTAGGTTCTCCCATAGGGCTTGTGAACAAAACTCACATGCAGACAGTTTTGTAAATCTGTCATCACGCAGGTCATCCTTATAACTTTATTTATGCACAATGAACTTCTTTGTGATGCTTTTCCATAATTTACCTTTTCTGGTGTTTGTACAAGTTAAGGATCCTTAAAGAGCTTAATATGAGCTTCAGTCCTGACTGTAGCTTGAATCGTTTTCCAAAAGTAGATGTTAACATTTCACATTCCCACTCTTTACAAACTACACCACAGTTTGAGCAGGACTGAGACCTGCATTTTCTTGGTGGTTTCTGGATTATCCTGATGTGGTTATTCAATACCACCGAGGTTTGTGTGCCATTTCTCTCACATTCCCAAATAAAAACTAAAGGAGTAAACCTACCCAAGAAAAAATATATAGCTCCAAACACACACACTGCATTTGTATCATTTATTTATTTATTTATTTTCTGTATTCAGTATATCTCATTGTATTCTAAAAGCCTGACCAGGGACAAAGACTGCAAATTAGCTGAAGCTAGACATCACATTTTCCCTTTTTTGTGGCAATGTTGTATGTATCGCCCCTGTCAAATAAATATTAAATTAAATAAATAAATAAAACATGCTTGGGATGAGTCAGATCCACAATTTCACTTGTTGTGGCTTCAACTCCAATGCGTCAGAGAAGATGGTCCAGTACTGTGAGGCAAGGGGTTTTCTCTTTCGGAAAACCTATTTAATTTGTCTGCCTGTGACTTAAGAGCTGTGCTGGAAGCAGGAGACAGCCAAGCACGCTGGTAGTTTGACTCCTGATGGGCATTCCTGATAAACTTTAAAGTCTGGGGGAGCAGACAACTTCAACCAGAATACCAGGATAGCTGTCTCAGTCACCGTCCTGACAGCCAAGACTGCTCAGTTCCAGCTGTCGCTATCAGTTGCTCCTCTTTCAGACGGGGCCAGGGCCAGAGTCAGCTCAATTTGTTTGCATTAGCGAAAGCCAAATGCAGCATTCAGTGATTTGAATGTATAAAACACAACATGAAAAACATGATTAAATATAAAAGAGGAGAGGAAATCAAAAAACTCTAGTGGTTTAGAAAAGAACGATTACCTAAAAAAAAAAACTACTAAACACAACGTGGCATGCTTATATTAAGATTTACAATCAAGCACCACACTGGTAGGAAATAAGTCGGATTTTCATGTGTCATCCTTGACCATTTTTTTTTTAAGTGCACCGTGCGTCAGCAACTTAGACAAAACCTGCGCAGGAAAGACTGAATGTTAATATTAATGCCTCAGACGCCAGTACAGTGCGCACATCGGTACAGTGGCTAATGTGATCTATGCCATTTGAGCATCAGAACAGTATTTGTTTCCCTCACAGAAACAGGAGCTGTGTTTGTTTGTGGTGACATGGCGCCATCGCTGATTGTAATAGAGCGACTATGTGTGAGAAAGAAAAAGAGAGAGAGAAAAAAGAGAAAGAAATCGGCACAGAGAAAAATGACTAAGGCTTTGTTTGAATAGTCTTTTTTTTTTTTTTTGGCCGACTGCAAAAATGTGATTGTTGCATTCTGTTCAGAGTTTTTAGCTGCTGCATCCATCATTCAAATTCTGTCATTTTTTCCTTTGTTTTGCTGTGATTTTGAAGCCTAGCTGTGTTTTTTTCTTTTTCTTGTTTTCCGCAGATTCTTGTGGATTATATCACTTAACCGTACTTTGCCAAAACAATTTGACTTTTGCTGTAAACTGTCTGGTTTTCCTGCGCACAAAAAGGGCACAGCAGTAACACGAGCTTTGTTTTACCGAGGAGAGACGTCACGGAGTTACCTTTGCTGACGTCACTGGGGATGCTGCTGATCTCTCCGTTGACCATCTTCTGGTGCAGCTGCTTGATGTTGAACGGCTCAACAGTGAAGGGCAAGGTCCCGGTCAGCATGGCAAACATGCTCACACCCCTGCACACACACACACACACACACACATACACACACATGCGGAGAACTGCAATTAATTTCAAGCTGCATATATAGGACCATACAATGCCACACACACACAGAAGAAAAACATTACATGCCAACACTTAGCCCACAGTGTGCCCTACTCCCCATAAGAAAACACAATATTTTACAGTAAAAGGCAATAATGCAACGGGCCAGACAGCACGGCCCCGTCAGCAGTCACACTGAGACTTTACATTTCTTCGTGACACTCACACGGACCAGACGTCCACTTTGGGTCCGTACTTCCTGTGAGCGAGCAGCTCAGGGGCGGCGTAGGCGGGGCTTCCACACTGGGTGTTGAGAAGCTCCAGAGACAAAGACTCTACCTTCAGAGTGTTGCTCAGGCCAAAGTCTGTGTGAAACAAAGAATGATTGTTGCTTTACATTTACTTTTTTTTTTTTTTTTTTTTTAGCCATTCTTAAAAATTCCTCAAGCAATAATTGCAACCTGACATGACATTTGTGTTAAGCTCCTGTCCTACAGTCTGCACCAGTTTGACTGCAATTGCACATCCTGTCACAAAGCTGGTCAGTTTGATCACTACACAGTGCAAATACAGATAAATTATTTTATGATGCAATATGATCACTCTCTCACTTTTCTAGAGTCAGGCCTTGGATTAGGCTCTGCAAAGACTGAAAATGTCAGTGGAAGTTCAAGACAACTCAACTTGAGTAGATGATAATAAATGCACATCATTGGGTGAAGGATTCCTTTAATTTCACTGCTACTACTCTATTATCGATAGACAGTGTAACGGTCTTGGTGAATACAGGGCTGCCTGTCAGACATGCAGACATATTGTGAAGACTGTCAACATACCTACAATCTTTATGTTGTTGTGCTCATCTAGGAGGAAGTTTTCAATCTTCAGATCTCTGCAGGAAGAGATAAGGGAGGGGTATGGGGTAAGGATGGAGAAACAAAAGTAACCTTTTCTTTGGTTAATAAGTGAGATTCATTTCAGTATTTTGCAATACTTTTTCCTTATTTTGGAAGATTTTGCTTGGACACAGACTTTGATGTATTTAGGAGCTAATGCAATGAGTGTCAAGCTTTTCAAGAGCTTGATATTTATGAAGAACCAGATGGAATGAGACTCTGCACAAATCTACTTATACAGTCTTTTTTGGATCTGAGTTTGGTTAGGACTTGGGTCTCGAAATATTGAAAAATTGTTTTATTTGCCATTTTTCACTGTAAAAATGTTTTGCCGGTTTGGCTCATTGGTTTGGCGTGGGCTAACAAATAGCTGTACGCCTCAAGTTCACCTCTGGTTTGAATAGAAACAGAACAGAAAGAACAGCCAAGTTGAGCCTTATGTCTTACTCTCTATCTTACTCTGTCTTACTCTCTCGGGATTCACCTGGAAAAGTTGCCTCGATTCCCTGAAAATATCCCAACATTCTCACCAGCAACCATGCTGCCTGCGCTAAAACTACCCAGCTAAATGAAAAGCTGCGGTTAGGAGGGAGTGATCCCCTATAAACTACGGCCTGGGAATCAGCCTTGTTCCTTTCATCTGCCTTCATCTAACCAACAGACACCCCAGGTCACAAAAAAAAAAGAAAAAAAAAAGAAAAAGAAAGAAACAGGGAACGCTCACATAACCCAATAAGTTCAAAGACAGACAGAAATAGAGGGAAAGGGTAAGAAAGAGCGAGAGAGAGCAGACCTCGTAATAAAGGAGAAAATGTATGCGGTAAACCTACAGAATGTGGGTGGCAGGAGGTGCATTTAAGTGCAAATTTTCCATTTATTTCCAGTTTAATCGTCTCTGTGTGGTACTGTGGCAAAACTGGTCTGAGAACGTGTGTGTGTGTGTGTGTGTGTGTGTGTGTGTGTGTGCGCGTGGGCGTGTGTGTGCGTGACGGTGCCTGTGCTCGTGTGACAGAGAGAGGTGCTATTGAAGGGTTGAGAGCGATGTCGTTGGGGGACTTCATTAGAGAGGAAGTCCATGATGTTGTGATGATGTGTGAATCATGGCGCCGGCGCAGAATGATGAGGTCATTGCCTGGTAATCACATTCCCACCTTGAAAGGAGCCAAGGTCTTAAACCAAGGCGCAAGAGAGTGTGTGTGCGTGCCTGTGTGCATGTGTGTATGTGTCGGGACTCTAACACCTACATACTGAAATGCCACTAAAATAACACACTCTCAATTCCCACACAGCACTAGGCACACACTGTGTTAAATATTGGCTTTGTCACAGTGTTTCCTGCCATGTAGGCTGTTAATGCCCTGCAAACTGCCCTGTGTGTGAGAGAGAGTGTGTGTGTGTGTGTATGTGTAGGAGGAGGAGAATGTGTGTGTGTGTATATGTGCATTGCTTTAAGCCTGTTTCTTTTTGCATGTGTGTGTTTTTATGGGATAAATGTGTCAATGAAGAGAAGATAGGACACAAAGAGGACTTTTGTAGTTCACCTTAGTATTTCGCTGTGCTTTTTCTTTTCTTTTCTTTTTTAAATTAGACAATCCTTGACTTGATGTGTGCGCCTGGTTGCGTGTTCTTGCGTCTGCAGGTGTGTTTTGGGTCTCACCTGTGCACGATGCCATGTTTGTGCAGGTGCTCCACTGCGGAGAGGATCTGTCGGATGTAGCGCCGCACCTCCCTCTCCTCCAGCCGCTTCCTCTCACAGATCCTGTCCATCAGGTCTCCTCCGGCACAGAGCTCCATGGCCATGTAGTAGCTGTTCTCTGTCTCCAGAGTCTGGCACCAAACACACGGTATGGGTGTGTGTGTGTGTGTGTCTGTGTGTGAAACTCTCCTGGGCTTTGCTGACATTATTGAACTAAGTAGCAAGCTAACTGTACCTAGCTGTTATGCTTCCATTTGCGTCTGCTTGTCTCTCTGCCCGTCTGTCTCTGTGTATATAATTTTCTGTGAATGTGCATGTGTGTGTGTGTGTGTGTGTGTACCGGCTGCGTTTGTATGTCAGTCCATGATGTAGCAACACCTTCTAAACACATGCTACACACACAAAAAGCAGCTTGTGATAGGCCTACATTTGAATTACTGTCATGTCTTAAAGGAGCAATTCACTCAAAATACAAAAAATAAAAAAAAAAAGCAGAAAGAACAGTTTCTCACGAACCCCAAATGCAATCTATCCATCCAGATTGTTTGGGGCTGGATGACTGATCTTTCATGGAACTCAACAGTAACAGCTTTTTCCAAAAACAATGACATGGAAGCCTGATATAAACCACAGCCCATGGAGGTGAAACGTTTTGTTGGGAACTATGTCCTGCTGAAGAGCAACAGCAAACCGAATCTTTCCACCTCCAACTGCCTCCAAGTACAAATTCAGAGCCAACAGATACAGTCTACTGATGCTCTTTGTGACAGACTGGAAGTCTTGCCATATCAGTGGGAAAATGGGAAAATATCTTCTTTTTTGCATTTTGGGTAAACTGATCCTTTAATTGTCTGGAAAATGTGTGTTCTGCATGTATAAAGAGAAAAGTTGTTTTGCTGCAACAGTCAGTTCATGTCTGTATTTGTGCTGGATCATCTACCTGTGCATGTGTGTGGACATGAGCACACAGCACGTCTTCCTGGGAGTGTGTGTTTGCTGTTTACCTCCAGCAGGACGACAATGTGAGGGTGTCGGACCATCTGATGGATCCGAGGCTCTCTCTTCATGTTCTTCAGCACGTATGAGTCCTGCCGTGCCTTCTTCTTGTCGATCACCTTTATGGCCACCTGGAGTCGTAGTGGAAAAATAAGTTTGTGACCGCTGGGTCTCTGCTGTAAATTGGAGGTCTTAGGTATGAATGTTTTTGAATGAAAGTGCGGCACAAATGTCTGCTGAAATAAACCTTCACTTGATAAAATGAGAAAAAAGACACAGTTTCTTGTTATCACCACACTGTCTCATATTTGATGGAGAAAGTCAATTTTTACTTTTACTGAAACAAACAACAGATTTTTACTTTTACTGAAACAAACAACAGATCTATCTATCTGCTTGTTATTTTCACTATTTTGAGAACAACAGGCCTGTTGCAGATCACTTTATCAACTGTTTGTTTCCCCTCAACACTAAGATGATGACAGAAAAACAACAGTGCATGACTTAAGCAGTGAGTCAAGCACACCCTATGTTTTTAGTTCCAATTTAAAAATAAATAAATAAATAAATGATTCAGCTGATTGCAATTGGTCTGATTCATGCAGCCAGTTAGGTAAACATCTGGGGGTGAATGAGTGACACACAGGTCGTTTTAACAGCAAATTGTGGGCAGGACACAATCAATTTCCATCCCATTAACACTATGTAGAACAGAGTATGTTATTAGAATGACGTTCTACCATACTTTGTCCATGTGTGTGTACATCAGCTGCACACTGTGTCCCTATGGAAGGTTACAAAGGTTAAGAGGAGCAAACACCCTCTGAGGTGAGTTTTGCAGTTCCTACGGCAACTGGGTTGGATACATATGAGCTGGGGGGTCAGGGACTCGGTTACTCATAGAACAACACATCCCCATATACATAAACACACCTAAACACACAATGCCTCATGATATAATCAGTACAGGCCAAAAAAAAAAGTCTTGGTTTAGACTCTCATCATAAACTGCGGTGAGCCAAAAACTTTAAAAGTTGATGTTGGCTTTTACCTCTGGCTATCTTTTCCTACCTTCCTTCAAAGAATCCCACTTTTCATATTTCAAATAGTTGAAACCATGTTTTGTCTCCTCGTGTTTGAACACTCACAGGAGCATGGAGAAAAATAATACTGTGCATACTTTCTCTGGAAATGGATTTGCTTTATTACACACAAGATAAACCGCACCATAAACCATAACTGTGACGATGCATTTTACTGTTATGTTGTATTTGGTTGTGCTATAGTTGTGCACGACCAATTTGCACTTTTTTCTTTTTCTTTTTTTTTTTTTTAACTACAATAGCAACAGCACTCTAAATCTGCTGAAAGTTCCGCGCATGCAAAATATGTTTTAGAGTCAGGGATTAAGAAATAAACTAATTACAGATGAGTCTGTGTGTTTGTGAACACATAACAAGAATAATAATGGTCCCCTGCACTTTTCAAATTCAAGGGTGTATGATTATCAGCTACAAGAGTACAAGGCACAAATCATAACCATGTAATCATAATCGCGTGTGCGTGTCATGTTTTCCTATGATGGTGCACCGCCTCTCCCTCAAAGCCAGCCAACAGTTTAATGCATGCAACTTCAATATACAGCCTAGATATTTTTAACTCTAAATATCAAACCAGCTTGGAACGGGACAGTGAGGAAACACAGACTTTGGGTGCACCTGACCTTTTCCCCCGTGCCGATGTGCAGCCCCTCCATCACCTTGGCAAAAGAGCCCTTGTTGATCATTTTCCCCACCAGGTAGGATCCCACCCGCTTGGAGTGGGGGAAGCTCCGCAGCAGCTCCCTGGGGACTTTCAGGCAAGGGAGAGGCGGCCGCTCTCTGCCCGGCCCTGAGGCTTCCCACTGGGCCGCGCCGCGCTCTCCTTCGCCCCCTCCCTCCACCACCATGCCCTCCAGAGCTGGCTTCACTGCAGCAGCTGGCATCCTGGAAGGAGCCTGGGCCCCATGTGGCCGGCGCTCACACACACGGTCAAACCCAAAGACGGGACAGTCCACATACAACGCAGGTGCCCACACACTGACGCACATAAACACACACAGGCAAAGGGATAGGGCACGCTTCTGGGAGCGAGGGCGCTGCGTAACGACAGAGGGGGAAGCCCAGAGCTTTCTTCAACAGCAGGTGCGCCTCGATCAGACAAAGATCCCCGGCTGCTGGAGTTTTACTTCATCCTTAAAATAGTTCCTTCATTCCCGACTGGCCAAGTTAGGACTCCTTTTCTCTGTTCTGTTTGTCTTACAGTTCATCCGGTGAAGGCGCCGCGACACGGATCTGTTTCAGCGCTGGCTCTCCCTCTCTCTCTCTCTCTCTCTCTCTCTCTCTCTACAGGTTAGTGGATGATTAACCGCTGTGTTCCTAGGGTCAGCTCCACTGATGAGAAGGACACTGTACACCCTAATTACCCCCACCTCTGTCCCGCACACACAAACACACACGCACACCTGCACATACAGAGTTATACAGTAACAATTCAAACTAAATGCCCCCCCCCCCCCCCCCCCCCCCCCCCCTCCCATTCCTTCCCTAAAATCCTGTTTGCCTTTCACTGTGTCGCTGGAAGTTTCGTTTTCGCAGTGGCACCCAGCTGTTGTCCTGGTTTCTGAAGCCTTAACTGTGCAAGGGAAACTACAAACAAAATAGACCAGATTTGCCAGCATACAGTTACTGTAAAGTCAAGTTAAAATATGAAATGTATCAGGATGTCAATCAACATATTCATGTATACATGTGTAATAAAAACATAATGTATTAGTAATGGAATGGTCATATGCAGAAAACATGCTTTTTACCTTTTATAACAGACAGACAAGAGTTACCTATATTTCCCTTATAGATATGGCAAGAAAGCGCCAGGGATGTATGTGAAACACAACCTGAAGCCCTGAAAGCCTAAAAACCATCCTTTAATACAATGGATCCTTTAACCCACTATATGGACCTATGCTTTTATGATTCTCTATGGATTTGAACTTCTTATATTTTTTCTTCAGATGAACCTGCCGTTGAATTTTCTGTCACCGTCAGCTTTCCAGGAATTAAGCAAAAACACAAATGTTTGACTGCCACATGATTACACTTTCATTTCACTCAGTATATTTATAAAGTAAGCCTTGAATGGCTTTCACTGGCTTCACTTTAATTATTGATCCCACTAGGAGGGTCTGCCTTTGTTTAGCCCCTCCACTGGAAGGATGGAGGTCAAAGGTCAGGGTCAACTGCAGCACGGCAGCCCTGTGAATGGCAGGAATTCAATGTCTTGCTCCGGGACAAGAGGGTGAAAGCTTGCTGATTTGGGAGTTTAATACCAGTTCCAGTTGAAACCCCCTATGATGGTTCCTGTTTCTGTTTTATTATATATATATGAACAATATCAATTCAAGTAAAACCATTAAAAAAACGAAAATCAGAGCTTAAGTTAAAAGGTTTTCAAGGTGAAGTTTTATGCTGAAGTTGGCTGCCACTGAAGTCTGCTTTTCTGCTACTGTGTATGTGTGTGTGTGTGTGTGTGTGTGCACGTCCAGGTCAGATTGCACAGTGTTGCTGTTCAATTCTTCTTCACTCAGCTGATGAAAAGAGGGATAGAGCGGTATATCCGCCTTGCAACCTGATACACACACATACACACACAGAAACAGACATCCACTCATACACACACACACTCTCTCTCAAATATACACACACAAACCACCTTACACAACCTTTAACTCAGTGGCTGCGGCTGCCCATTGAAGGGTCTAGAGTTACCTTATTTGGTTTTTAGCATATTGATACTGTGTAATTTGAATTCAGAGCAAGTAAAAATACTTGCAGACTTAGAGCTACAGTAGAGCAGTTTTCCTCAAATGCAGGCGCCATTACACTTGGTGAAATCACAATCAAAACACTTCATCAGCCTTTTTTTTTTTTTTTAACTCCAGCAGATTGCATGCCACCATGAAAAAAATGTACTTTTATGAGACACCATCAGTGCCTCTATGAAACACTGACTGACCCAAATCCCAACCACCTATAAAAAAAAAAAAGCACACACACTTACAGTGGTGTCACAGTTTTCCAGAATATTCTGACATGAGAGGAAAAACAGGGAAGGAGTCTATTAATAGTTACACATCGGTAGAATCCAAAATGTTTTGAAAACAATAACCAACCACCTTTAAAAAAGTTCATAACTGATCCCATCTGATGTTTCAATATCTCTTTCCATTGTCCTCCTCCCTCTCTTTCTCACACCCGTCCAACTATTTGCCTGCGTGACATGCATATGTGTGTATTTCTGCTTATATGCATGTGTGTGTATGTGTGTGCCCATCCTCCAGGAGCCCTGCACTTCATAAAAAGGTCTTAAGACCCTGGCGTGTGTGTGGGAGGTGGTGTTAACACACCCTCCCTAATGTCATGGATAAGTGTCAAGCTGCATCTGGCTGTGGCAGAGGGACAGAGGAGGGAGAGGGAGAGGGAGGCACTGAGGGATGAGGGATGCAAGGAGAGTTAAAAGAGGACAGACAATGATGGGGTGGGGGAGGGTGGTGGGGTGGCTGAAAAAGAGAGAAACCGAGCTTCACAACTGAAAAACAAATCTGAATTAATAAGACCTCCAGAGCCTTGTTATATAACCTCAACTCTGCCATGTTTAACTGTTTTGGAAGAGGGTTTTCTATGTGTGTGTGTGTGTGTGTGTGTGTGTGTGTGTGTGTATGTGTACAGTTGACCACATGACTGTGTGTGTTTGTATGTATGCACGCACATGCAAGCTGCATATAAATGCACTGCAGTATAAGCTTGCCAGTATGTGTTGTGAAGCTTGTGTGTGTGCGTGTGTGTGTTTGTGCGTGCATATATGTGTGTTGCGTCGGTGCCCTGGAATGCTGGCTCGCCTGTAGGACTTGGCGAGCTTCTCGGCGGTCAAATTAAATGAGAGGAGAAACCCCCTTCTGCTTCCTGCCTGTAATAAATGGATCCCCAGCAACCATTAAGGCATATTTTAACACCAAATAACTCCCCAAAACCACACTAGAACAGACACACTCACCCCCCCCTTCCCCTTCTCACTCTCTCACAGTTTCTCTCACTCTCTCTGTCTTCCTGTCTCCTTCTCCCTTTCTCCTCTCTACAAAGAGAGAAAGAGAGAGAGATGTTGAATTACAGCTGGATGGAGGGAAGATCTTGCCGGTGGACTCCAGTGCCACAGCATGATGTACTTCACAGTCATCCTTTGTAGCCTGTTAGAGTTTTTCATGAGGGTTATAATTCTTGACAGCCTCTTGGTGAGTGAGCAGCACTGACACTCTGAAATGAAACCCTACATCGTCCCCGCTGCAAGTGTTTTAAAGCAGTTTTTCGTCGTTGTTGTTGTTGTCGTCGTCAGGAAAATGCTTATACCGAGCTTTCTAAATTGCATCCAGACATTTTACAGTGTTGTTCTAAAAATGATGGAAGTCAAATTGCTTATTATACAGTAACCATGTTTCCCTGCAGCCTGGTACTGCTAACAGGACTGACTGAGCATCGGTCCAAATGAGGAAACCTCCCACATGAGCACACTAAAACCATTAGTGGATACTAAAATTATTTCAGTGCTCAAGGACATCATTAAGATTTGTAACTGGTGAAAGACAATCCTCTTGACCAATCAAGGATTATGTCACTGGTTTTGGGCATGCTAAGAGTTTTTGCAGACATTACTGTAATTAAAGGCTTCAGTAAATTGTGCCCTTAGTACTTAAACTGCGCTGAAATGTTGATCCAGTAGGAACACTTGGATTTCCCTTTTGAAAATCCATTCCACAGGCCAATCGTAGCTTTACACCTCTATGCAAATACTTGATTACACAAGAAATCTACTTGTGGAGGCATTTAGTTTGCAAGCTTGTCCAGAGTAGTTTGCAATGAGTAACCAGACAAACTGCAAAAAAAAAAAAAAAAAAAAAACCTTCACATGTCATTCAGTTTCATTCAGTCTCTCATTCATTCATTCTTAAAATGAGAAAATCAGCCCGTGGGATGAGATCATCCCACTTCTTCCCAATGCAGTGTCACAGCTTTTTTCTCAGGGAACAAGTATAAATATGTTGAAACAAGGCAAAATAAGGCAGTTCAGCCCACTAGAGTCAATAAAATGACACTTGGCTCAGGGGCATTCTGCAAACAAGTTGATTGCACCGGAAAAAAGTGGGATTATCTCATCATGCTGGCAGATTGTTTGACTTGTGTTTGGAAAAACAATATTTTAAGACAGACTATGAAAAAAAGAAGTCCAGCTGTTGGTATTCCTACATCTTTTGAATGTAGGGCGAGCAAATCAATGTGCTTCTTTTCGGGGAATGTCTGTGGAGAATAATTTTTCAGATCATCTGACTCTAGTGTTTTACAGAGAGGCCAAACTAAATTTTAATGATTTGTTTGCTACATTCAAGAGAGTGTAATGTTATATTCTGATTTGATGACTCTGAGTCTATACGGATTTGTTCCCCAGACCTCATGTTGAGAAAAACTGTCCTAGAGAGAGGTTACAACTCCTGACGAGGTGATGCGTCAGCTTAAAACATGCAACACTGAGAGTTTGTGTTATATGCTTCAACCTGCTGGACTAAAGTGGTTCCCATGATGACACCATCTAATTAAAGTCCTATGTTTGTACACTAAAATACAACATGACAGCATCACATCCAGCCTAGATAGCCACTGTTCTCACTAGTGTCCACCTCTTGCACGGCTTCCAGAGACCCTGTCACTGTCTGCCCTCCAGTGGAAACAAAAGGTTGCTGCAGGGCCAACAGGAGACACAGATGACTCCAGTTGTTTGGCAAAATCATCAAGAGATCCTGAGGCAGCAGACTCTCAAGAGGTTTTGGTATCAGCCCCTCAGAGTGTCCAGAACAGTAGCCTCAGCAGACCAGCATGAAATGTAGCCACAAGAAATGTCAAGAAAAATCTTCTTGTTCTTGTTGTGTTTTTGCAAGGTTTCACTTCACTTACGTCCCTGCTCAATGCAACAGGTTCTGGGAAATGTAGGCAATGAGCAGAAGCAGAACATTAAAAGCCAGGAAAAAGGGGAATGGGATGGAAAAAAGTGAGGGTCAACACCTAAACAGTGACACATTGACAAAAATAACAATAATAAAGCATCATAAGAGCCCTTAGAGCAGCAAAAAGGAAACAGCAGTGGGTGATTAATAAGAGGAAGCACCACTACAATTCATATGCTTTACATTCTGTTTGCTTGATGTTTGAGGCAAAACAAAACAAAACACTAAGGCTGAGTTCTTGCCATTGGTCCTTCATGTGATGATGTCACGGTCTGCTCCTGCGTTATCACTGTTCAAGGTTTGAGACGGCGCGCTGACGCCCTTCGACGTCTTCATCAGCGGCTGCAGCCTCCTGTGTGTGTCATCATCAGTCAGTGCCACCCACCGTCTCCTCACCATGTCATCAGTCAGCGCAGCACAGCAGTGGGTTCTCTGGTTAGCGTGTCAGTCAGCGCCTGGTGCTGCGGTCTGAGCCTCTCTTGTTCTGTGGTCTCTGTTTCTATGATGCTGATTGGAAGCGGTTCTAAACAGACAAACAACATGTTGAAGTCTAAAATTTTCATCTGGGTCTCTTCCAAGTAATAAACCATGACGAAGAAATAAGTCCCAGGGAAACCTTGACTGCTCCCCACACGGGCGTCCCAGTGAAATCAGAACACATTGATTAGCGCTGAATTGAATCAGCGATGATGTCAAATTGCTTGTTTTCTGGAAAGACCAGGCACTGAAAAAACACCCCAAAACACCAGCACTGTGCTTTAAATGAAGACCACCACACCTCCCTGCCTGCATGATTGTAGCAGAAAGCAGGACCAGGGGACATTCTGAGGGAGCAGGAAGAGAAATAACACACTACTTTTGGCTTAAATCATATAGTATGTACAGTATATCCCCATTTTTATAGTAAGTTTAAGGCATGTTGAAGGAATCACCCCGTAATTACCTCAAGTGCAAGATTAGACTGAAGCTTTTTGTGTGCATTCTGAACACCAGTCTATAGTTGAAGCGAGTTGTGATGCTATGTATGTCATTTAACCTGCTGAGCAACTTTACACTGACTAAACGTTTTAAAGCGGGTCTAACTGGCTATAGGATTCTTGGCTAAAACTGGGCTGCAGAGTTTAAAAGTGACAGTTTAGCTGATGTCAGCGTCTTAGACCACAGCTTCGGAGATATATGACAAAAAGCATAAAGCATTACGTCGTAAATATGAACTTCTCTGATGCATATGCTTGATATTTACAGCTGTTTATGCATAATCTCAATGCATCTTAATTTACTGCTGAACCGGGCTGCACAAACAAGATTTGAAGGGGCAAACAACCAAACACCACACTGTCGCGAGCTAGCTAACTAATGAATTTAGTCTATATGATTGACTGATGGGTGGATGTCATGATATTATTGGTTGAAACTGGTTGGTTCGTGCCAACGCAAGCTTGGGTCACAATTTGTTTTAAATGAAGAAAAAAGGATTGTATTTTGTTATAAGAATACAAAGTTTGTTTGTTTGTTTGTTTGTTTTTTTCTTTTTTGCATTTGTTGGCATATATCATTAAATAGATGCACAGCATGTGTCATTTCAAATAACTATGTGACTTTTCAGCGAAGAGCAGTGAGGAAAGTCATTGGAGCTGTCTTAAATTACCCATGCTTTAACTCTTCCCACCTATATGTGTATTTTCTCCTCTGCCATGACGACAGTCGACAGCCAGTGACAAAGAAGAGCTCATTGGAACCGCCTGAGGTTACAGGTACTCATGCTTTCCGATTAATGGGAAATAAGGAGTACGGCTCCGATGACCTCCTCCTCCTCACTGTCTGCCAACTGTCCTCACAGACCTCAGCTGATTTTTATTGTATTTATTTTATTTAACCTTTATTTAACCAGAAAAGTCTCACTGAGATCAAAACTGTCTTTTACAAGAGCGTCCTGTCTAAGACAGGCAGCAGTACAAATAAGTAAATATTTCAAATGCTGTTTTTATGCACTTAACCAAATAGTAATCCATGACTGTAGCTGAGTCAGATTGCTGTTTGAAGTTAGACCCACATAACCAAGGCCATGTTAGGCCATGTATGAGTAAGATGGTGTATGTAAATGATAACTGTTAATGCTACTGTGGCATCACCGTGCTTTAACTGAGTCAATCCACTCATAATGACACATCTGTAAAATGTTTATGTTTGAAACACAGACTTAATTGTAACATACGCATAGTGGACAACATGCATGAGAGGATCAAAATGAATTTGTTTTGATGGCTGATTAATTCTGATTTTTGAAGTACAAATAAAGTAAATTTCCATTTTTACCATAATTATTTTAGTTTGGTTTCAGGCTAATCTCCCATGTATCAAGAATAACACGCTGTTGTTTTTCTGGCTTTTGTGAAGCCGTCCATCTCTGTCTGGGTTTCATGCATACTGACTTCTTGTGTGAGCTTTCACTGGCTTTAACATGTTTTTGTGTTGCTTTACAAGGCCACTGTGCAGGGGTATACTAGCCTATAGGATGCAACTCAAACACACACACACACACACACACACACACACACACACACACACGCACACACACACTCACATTTAAAAAAAGCCTGTCTTTCCCTGAGTCTCGGTCCAACCAACACACTCTGCTAATCCCACACAATCCTGTCCAAGCCTGAAATGGGAGTTTGTGTCACGGGTGGCTTAGAGGTTTTCTACTGTCAACAAAACACTGACGGAGAGAAAGAGAGAGAGAGAGAGAGAGAGGGAGAGAGAAGGGGTCTGAGTAAAAGTGCAGAAAGAAAGGGATGAAAAAGAGCCCACCCCTTGGAGCTGAGAGGCTGAAAACGGAGCAGTGTAATAGCAAAGAGAGCACTCCCACCATCACTAATCTGGACCGTGTGTGTGCGTGCGTGTGCGTGTACCAACGTGCATGGTGCTGTATTTGTGTTTGAGTGTGGACGTGCGCGCGTGTGTGTGGTTTTGCCATGTGTGTGCGTGTGTGTGTGTGTGTGTGTGTTGGAGCCGCCTGCTGCGCCGCTCCCAAATTGAAATGTGAAAGAAACGTGTTGGAAGGTGATGACAAGAGTGAAGTGAACCAGTCGTTTCCTGAAGGGCCGGGCCAGATGTGTCACACACAGAGCCTCAGAAATCTGCAGCACATTTCTATTTAATAACCAGGATATTTAACCAGGGGAGGTGGGAAGACGGGGGCAGGAACTGAGCGCTTGCACGTGTGTGTGTTTGGACATGTGTGCATGTTATACCATATGTTTGTTGGGCAAATGCATGGGAGTAGTGTGTGTGTCTGCATGTGTGTGTGTGTGTGTTTGGGGTAGATGGGGTGGTTCATTACTTTAACTGGAGGTTTTGAAACAGCAGTGCTACAGACTCAGAAAGTGAGGAGGGCAAGGAGGAGGAAGAAAGAAGCCTGACAGCCTGATGGCCACATCTCCAATCACAACTCAGGACACACACACACACACACACACACACACACACACACAGCGTCTATTCCATACTGTACTCAGCTGCTGACCACAATGCCCACCACTTCCTCCAAAAGCAAGCCTTGGCGCCTAGAATAACAAAGAAAATATTCAGCTCTGCACTGTCTGATGTCTTAATATTTCCAACTCCTCTGTTCTCATATAGGCATGATTCATGGATTATAACTTAGAAATACAATCAGATCCTATTCCAGTGATCCTCGCAGCCAGTTCAATAACTGGGGGAAGAAAGTGCACGGGGATACGGGGCAGTGGTAGTGGTAGCTGGTGTATATTCTGCTCGGGCTAGCATAACGTTTGCTTTTGTGGTGATTTTGGCAATTTCGGTGTATACTTAAAGTATCAAGAAAAAGAAAGGAATTTCTCACACAGGATTTAAAGGTGCAACACGTAAAACTGGATCAGGTCAGCTGAAGTGAGACTCAACAAATCACATGCTCATTCAACCCCAGTCACCAGAATAAAATGTTGCTTTTTTCACATTTCTGCAAAACCAAAAACCGACATTTTTGAATCAAAAATATGTTGCATATCAACATTTAAACTTAGAGCCAATGTGGTGGAGCCTGCGTCCATGTCATATGACTGTTAACATTCATGCAAATGCTAGATAACACTGGCTACTTTAGTCACGTTGGATGCTTTTTTTAAAATTTCGTTAGCCACTAAAACTCCTTGGTTGAGGTTTAGTTAGGAAAACATCTTGGTTAAGATTTGGAAACGGTTCGTCATCGTGGTTAAGGTTAGGAAAAAGCCATGGTTAATGTTGCAACACAGCTAACATTTGCTAAAATTAGCAAGTGAACGCTAAAAACGAACATGGCTCTTGCTTGACACAAGACTTGAACCCTGGTCTGCAGAAGCAAAGTCCTCCTTACACGATTTCACTCGGTTTATACTTCATCGTGAAACTTGAAAACATGTCATCTCAATGTTTCCTTGGTTGGCAGAAAAAAAAAATCCAGGCAACTGGGCTGGCTTATTCCATATTTTTGTTAGTTGAGTCTTTATGTCCCTCACTTCAATCGACCCTTGCCAATTTTGAATAATGCACCTTTAAAGCTTTTATTTGCTTGGCTTTTCCATTGTTTTGCATATACATACAACTACACTGCTGACAGCGAGAACTTAATTAATCAATTCTGCATTCAAGACTTTATTTTCAATGATACACTTATTTTCTTTGTCACTGAGAATGAAATCGGTCAAACAATATCTCACAGCATCTTTGGGTTTGGATCATCTCGGTCCAATAGCAACACAAAGAACAAAGATCCTCTTGGCGCCTGTTTAGCTGGAAACCCATTGAAAACTCTCCCCTTGACAATTTGTTTACATTGATCCTGTTTCAGCTGTCATGTTGCAGGCAAGTTTTACGACACGGGTTTGATTACATCTTGTGTTTTTACCTCATTAAAAAAACAAATGTGCTGAGAACTTGACCTTTCCCATCTGATGCCGCGTGTAAATGTAATATGTGGAGGAATTTTTTTTTTTTTTTTTTTTTTTTTTATTTACCCAAGACCCTGAAATCAGTTTCACAATCAGCTGCAACAGGATGGAGTGAATGGACGCATTGTGCGTGCTGGAGAAGAAGAGGTCTAGTTGGTTTGGGCAGGAGGAAGCTGCTATTTACACAAAAGGTGTTAGACCAGCATGTACATTTTATAGCCTGGTTTGTGTGTGCGCATGTGTGTGCGAGCGAGTGTTAAGTTGCGTAGGTGTGTGTGTGTGAACATAATCGCCCATGATATACAACATTATGGCCGTTCCTTAATAGTGGTGTTTTAAGAACAGCCATTAATGCAGCTTGTAAAATATTCCCAACACCACGCCAAACACTCAGTTCAATTTTACCTCACTCACTCTCTAGCTCTCTCCGTGTCTCTCTCTCCCTCACCTCATTTGTGGGAGAATTTATTTAACTCGTTAAAAACAATTCTCTCAATATTCCCAGCTGAGTGACCAGGCTTCCGTTTTTGTTTTTTTTTTTTTGTTTTTACTCTCATTCTTTTTTTCCTGTTCCCTCTCGCTTACTTTCTTTTTTTCCCCCCTTCTTCTTCTCTTAAACTAACCTGTATAATGTTGTCAGAACTGCTTGAGAATGAAGTGCTAAGTGTTGCTTTTTATGGGGAGGAAACAGACTGGAACAGCGGGTGTGTGTTTTCTGATGCCTACTAGACACACACACACACACACACACACACACACACACACACACACACACACACACACACATATGCGCACAGAGAAAACCTCAGGCTGAACATGTTATGAATTACAACCTGTTCACTGATGAGATAGCCCTAAAGCTTTTACCTGGGAGATCATTAGTGACTATTTTTCGGTATGTGTACGTGCGTGTGTGTTTGAGTGTGTGCGTGTGTGTTTGTGCGTGTGTTTGCACGGGAATGGGTTGACAATGTCATTAAGGCACCTTGGTGAAAATCTGTTCTCAATTGTTGTGGTGATTTCTGCTGTTTTAATTTGGACAGTAAAGGCGCTGGCAGCTCTACCCGCCGTGATGCCGTGACGACTTAGCAATGTTAACTTCATTCCCATGCACACAAACCCCACGTCCTCTGCACACACACACTTTTTTTTTTTTTTTTATACTTTATTGTATTGTGTCCATGAAAGCGCAGCTCATAATTTGCTTTCCAAAATTGTGATGTATCCTCTCAGGCACTGAGTGAAAAGTCTTTGTTTTAAAGGGCGTGAATAATGTGTGGAAAATTACTCAAACTGTCTTTCAGAGCGTAGAAAAGCAGAACCCGGTGGCCTGTTCTCTGTCTCTCCTCCTCCATCTTGCAATAAAGCTGTTAGCAAGAGGAGCGTACAAGCACAGAGAAGCTACACAACAACAAGAAGCACAGTCAAACCCCACTTCTCTACACCTTTGAAATCTGAAGTGACCACTTTACTGCCTGGTGTGACAAGCAGCAACATGAGCAAATGTGTGAATTTCTATGTTTAGATGCTTTTTTTTTTTTTAAAACTGTAAATCAAATCAGAGACTACTTTTTCCCCCATGTGCATGTTTTGGCCATGTATCTCAGCACATGTTAACAGTGAAATCATTTCACAAGTGCAAATCTCCATTTTGAAGGGGTTTGACTTTGAGAGGTCCACAGCGTCTCCCTCCCTGTCTTTCTGTCTCTCCATCCTCCCCGTCCCCCGTCCCGACCTGCCCTCTGCCATGCAGCTGACAGCTGGCGGCGAGTGCCTCTGACTCTGCCTGAGAATGAGCTATGTTCAAATGAGATTACGTGAAACTGACACGATCCCCGTGGGCAAACTGGGTGGCTGCAGCAGCAAATAGAAATAGGATACACCTAAATATAAAGGGAATACAACTAGAATAGAGCAAAGGGGAGTTATGTAAACTAGGAACCTACTAAAGCTGTACTAGCCAACCTCATCCTCAGGGATATCTGTTTGATTTGTTAGTATTTCATTAGTGATGCTATCATCCACTCACTGTTACTTGCTGTGCTGGACACTGGCTGGTTGGCTCCTGTGTTAACTATTAGCCTCCAGCCACTGTTTAAATATCCCCAAATTAGCTCACTTTCAAAATAACAGATTAAATCCACGCAAAGTTTTACTGCAGTTTCACAGATGTCATCCAAAAACATACTACATATATGATAACTGAGTGCCCAAGCACAATATTTCTGAGTTTGTTTATGATTCGTAAAGTGAATATATGATGTTTACACACTCCATCATCATGTGTCCATTTCCTTTTCAGACACTGACACTGCAGCTAAAGCTTCTTTGAGTTGATTAAGCCAGTTATTTTATTTATTTATTCTTTTTTTTTTTCCACAGCAGGTTAATCAGGGGGATATCTAAATAACAGCAGAAGCCTGACAGTTAACATTGGGGCCAGACGAAGAGAGGAGGCCAGCATCACCACTTACTGGATAGGCTAAGCAAAACAATATCATATATTTCAAATTGGGTAAACTATTATTTTAAATACCCAGAAATAGCATAACATGATGTCAAACTGTACACAGCACACTCGTGTTTACCAACCCAGCTAGAATGAGATCTAAGATGGGCTAATCCAGCTCTCACCTGAGAGAGCCCTCATTGCTTTGGAGGTTTTTAAATTTTCTTATTTGTTGTATCTATGACATTTAGGTGAGGGGTACAGATTTGCAGACCTACTTCATGATGTAGGCTAATGCTACTTTTATTTTAAAAAATAAAATAAATTATTGCCTAGTGCAGGCTTTAAACTGCATGGATCAAAATATACTCAATATCTAAATTATTAAGACTATAGCATGAATAAAATAGTCAAAATACAAACAAGCAAGCAAACAAACCAAAAAAAAGAAAAAAGGTTAAGGGTGAAGATTGAAGATGTGAAGCGTAGGATAAAGTGATAGAATAGAGGATGCATAAAAGAGAACATCTGTTTTTGACCAATCACAACCACCAGAACTTTTTTTTTTGCTGATGTGGGAAAAAACAGCTCACATATCATCATGCTGCAGGGTTAACTAATACTAATAGTTCTGGTGCTGGCGGTGAGGTGGGGGGGCAGAGAGGAGCCGTGGGGTTGAAACGGAAACCAGATGGACCGTTGGATGGCACCGAGCTCCTTCACCTCCACCAACAGGAAATGGAATTACAGGCCATTATTCACACAGCTCCCAGCTTTAAATCTAGACTTACGGGGCTATGATATCTTTGTTTTGACTCGAGGAAAACGTCCATGTGTTCCTGTGTGTGTGTGAGTGTGTGTGATTAGGTATGTGGGGTGTTGGCTATTAAAGGCAGCTAATAAAGTCTGTTCTCTTTCATTACTGCGTGTTAAAATGGCCCAGCAAAATTAGTTTGTGAGTTTTTGTATGCGTGTGTGTAGGTGTAGGTGTGTGTGACTTGTGTCTGCGTTAACTAGGTAACATTTTGTGTTCTGAGACAGTATGTGCTGGAGTGCTTGTGTGTGTGTATGTGAGCGCTTATTCATTAAGCATGTGTTATGTTGTTAATAGCACACCTCGTTGGCCAGGCAAAATGAGGTCGTTAAACTGGTGTACAACTGAGCTTGTGTACTATGACTTAACAAAGACAGGCCTATATATATATATATATATATATATTTTTTTTTTTTTTTTTGTGAGTGATAATATTAGCTTCTTTCACCTCCAAACAATTGTGTTGTCACATGTTGTTAACCAGATATATTAGATATTCCGCCTTTATGTTAATTTAATTCCCTTTTTTTGACAAATCCAGCCTGATTCCTGTGAATCAGTTATGGCCTCCATGGTTACAAGTTCTGGTTGTTATGATGAACTGTTGGTTGAAACCTAAATCAGCTCATCATCATGCCTCTGATGGCTGTGCATGGCAAGTGCAGCAATGAGTTTTCATGAATCAAATCACCCTGAAGTCAAAATTATACCTGCTACCTTGGCAAACCCCAAATCTGTCTTTATATCACTAGAGTTAATTTGGTCTGGCATGTAAACACAGACTGTGATCTGTAGTAGCAGGTATGTGGTAGGCGGGACTAGTTTTCACCCTGCCAATCACCAAAGGCCGAGATGATGATGTGTTTCCTGTGGGTTCACACAGCTGCAATCTCAGATGTGGCTGTTTTAGCAGCTCCTAACTCCACACTTCACCGCGGGATACACTTTATTGGTAACACACACACACACACACACACACACACACACACACACACACACACACACATACACACGTACACATACACTGCACCCCTCCCAGTCATGCCTGGCAACTTTGTAGTTTCTCACAGCTACGTTCCCTGGAATCATAAAAGCCAAGGCCAAAAAAATCCAACCTGGCCTCAACAACGGATACCTGCGACAAGCCTCGATCGTTCAGGACAGGGAGACAGGGTGTGGAAAGAAAACGTCCGCTGTGTGGAAAAGGGGAAAGTAAAGGAAGAAAAGGAAGACAATGAGAAGGAACAGAAGTGATGATACGGTGTGAGTGTGAAAGATGTGTGAGCGACACTCTTGGGTACAGAGAAGGCAAGAAAAGGGAAAGAGTCATTGATAAGTGAAAATAGCAGGTGTGTCTTGGATCCTTCACCTCCTCAGTTTACAGTCAAATGCCGTTTCCCTCCACGCCTCATCTGGCATGCTGGAAAATAGTGTTGACTCAGCTGACGGGCTTGGGGTTAATGATCAGCCAATAACCAAGCACCCTCTTTAAATATTCAGTTTGCTGTTAATATTGGAAAAAAAAGGCCTGTTATTATTTTTTTATGCTATTCAGTTTCCATTCTACAGAGCGTTTTTAAAGGTGCACTATGCAAAAGTAATGAGGGTTGAAAAAAGTAAGACACAACTGACAAAAAGACGAAATAAGCATGAAATGTGATGGGTGAGCCTGCACGGTTTTAATATTCACTGATCAATGTTAGTTGAGTCTAAACAGTCCCCATTTCTTTTGACCCTCTGCAATGTTGTATAGTGCACCTTTAAGGTTATTTAAAATTTTTAGAGCAAATTGGAAAACAATAAAAATGGTTTACTCCACGTGAACTGGCCCATGCATTCACCACCTGATGCAAATTACTATTTAACTGTTAGTATTTTTCTCAGTGGATCAGGATCACACCCGCAGTATGTAAAACTGCATATTTTTCTTGTCCACATACTTCCCATTTGCAACAATTGCCCAGTACAAATCATCTGAGCAGGCTAAGCTCATGTTACTCCATAGAAACCAAGGACAATCATGCAAAGATGGTTTGAGATGCTTGTGTACCAAGTATGAGACCAACCATAATGAGTCAAAACTTTTACCATCTGTTAATGAGGGCGGATGGGAGTTTGCCTCTAATTTAGTGCAACTTTTATGTCTGTTTTTAATGAGTCGTATACCATGTGCGCCAATGTCATATGTTCTCTCGGGTCTTTCCCAACGTGCCTGCCTACCCGTCTTCCAGTGCTAATGTGCTAATCTGCTGTTTAGTCCAACCAGATGGGCTTCTCCCCCCCGCACTGGGGAAGATGGGGGAGCAGAGAGGCGGGGAGGGAGAGGAAGTTACCTGCAGAGATCTCCCCTCATTAAAAATCCCTCTGCCTGAATTATACACCCCTCACTCAACCCCACCCTCTCCTTGCTCTCCTTCTCCTATACCCCATTCCCAGGACGACCAGGCAAACCTTTATGAGGCAATGACACCCCAAGTCTCTCTCGCTCTATCTCTCTCCCTCGCTCTGTGCCTGTGCAGTTATTTACTTCCTCTGAGCGAAGCGCTCGTTCAGATCCTCCATGAGCCAACCTCTGACAGTTAGCGTGAATGGAGTAGTCATACTTTGGCGCCGACATCAGAGGCAGGTTGGCATGTGCTGAGTTCACATAAAAGTAACACATTCCTCGCTCTAGATGAGAATAAAATGAGAGCAAGAGATGAAAGCGAGTGAGATCTGAGACCTAGATTGATATAAATGTGCAAAAACACAGTATCTAAAGGAAAGATGGAATAAAGCATATGAAATCCAATCATAAAGACCACACAACAACAGGATTACACATGTGTATGCTATGCAGTGCTCACACGCACATGCTAACAGCTTTCACGCCGATGCCCTCTGAACGTCTATCAAGTTCGGGCCATCATGCATGAGCACATTCAACAAGCAAAGGGAGGGGCAGGAGGAGAGCGGGCGAGATGGAGGGGGGCGTAAAAACCTTCCCTTGAAGGGCAAATGAGAGAGGACTGTTTAAAGGCCTGATTAAAATTCTTATGTTTTATTGCTCCTTTCTTCACTGTTGACAAAAAAGAGACAAAAAAGGGAGTGAAAGAAAAAAGAGGAGGGGAAGGGGAGGAGGAAGGCGAGAGGAGAGCAATGCCGTGAGCCAGGGCTGAGTCTGAATAGACCGTTTAACAACGGAAACTCCGCTTAAATAAAACTCCAGAAAGCTTGTTCAGAAATCCCCTCATATCATAAGAGAGAAAGACAGAAACAAAGCAGGAGGGAGGGAGGGAAGAACTGCTGCGAGCCTTCATATCAAATCATGAACTCATGGAGGAACATGTGAGCCAGGTTAACAGTGGCCATCTCGCGCACACACAGACTCCATCTTTCATCACAAGACAATGATCTCTTTTCCTGAACTGTCTACACACACACACTCACACACACTCAAAACCAAAACCGCAGGACTAAAAATGGACTTGTCATAGCCTATTAGGAGTAAATTTGCTGTGTCCACAGAGTTGTTTTTCTCTTCTTTCCCTTTTCAACCCCTTTCTCTGTGTCTCACCAAATGCTCACCGTTGGTTGCATTCATACCTCTCAGTGCCTTGTCTTCTGCAGGAATATCTAGCACTAGACACGAAGGAGAGTAGCCTCGATGCAAGCTCATTTATTAATGCCAGTGTTTAGACAAAGAAGTCAAAATGTGGATGTAAGCCTATTTGTCAAAATGTTGCCATTAATAAATCATCTTGAACTAAGGCTACACATGTGATTACTACTTTATGTGCAGCTTTCATGGCTGGACCACAACAGCGGGGCCAGCCCTATAAAAGCTCAATTGGACCTACTAACGCAAATGTCCATCACTGACTCACCGACTGAGTGATGAAGTTACACCACCGGTCAGCCAGGTGTTGGATTTTCCTCATTGGTCATTGCTCTTTCAAATGAATCAGCGCAGACAGTTTTCTATACCGTCCTCAGGGGGCTGACAGCGGTTCCACTCATAGACTTCAGCTCATTCCAAATTTATTGCACGCGAAGAACAGAATATTTTGCCGCTCTTGTATACTGAAGACGAAAGACTTCTATATTCATCAACCACAACCATTTTGTCAATCCATCAACTGTAGCTCATTCAAAATGGACTGCACACTAACAACGGAGTATGACTAATCCCTGTAACAAACTGGCAAAATCTTTTCGCACATTGACCATACAAACACGGTCCAGCCATATACCATGTTTTGATCCGGTCCTGTTAGCGCCTCTCCAACACTGGTGTGCACCCAAATATGTAGCTCTTTCCGTCAGCTGCATGGTCATCTGATCCGTAGATCACATTAGACCTGTTTTCCAAAATGCTTCTTCTTCTTCTTCTTCTTCTTCTTCTTCTTCTTCTTCTTCTTCTTCTTCTTCTTCTTCTTCGCACACAGGTCCTCTTGCATGCAAAATGACACCCACTGCAGTGTGGAGCCAATGCCCCTGATTTTGGTGCCTCGGCAATCAATCAAACAGAAAAAACTAAAAAAAAAAAAAAAAATCTGAAACAAATCAGTGTTACATCCCACAGATCATTTTGACTACTGCACTTAAACCAAATTCACCATTTGTAGAGTAGGATTGGCTTTTATTGTTTCCCACATCATCAAAGCTGTTTTCCAATTTCAATTATGGGGAGACAAGTTGGACTTTTGGTTTTTGCATCTCATATGGTAACTTAATTACAAATGCTGTGGACAAGCTGTTATTATTGTAATTGTGGTTTCAAGGGGAGAATGCATTTTAAATTACAGTGGAGGAATGGTACTATAATGATTTTTGAAGACTTCTGCTACTATCAGCAATGCATTGTGATGAAAACCCTGCTGTGACCCACACAGGTTTGTCAGTTCATTGATATTGCCATCAAAAATTATTTAAAAATACATATTTTTTCCTCACTAATTTATATAACGAGCGACATACAAGTTTTGTTGCTGAGTGACCCAAAGGGGCTGCTGCTTCTCGCCTGGGGAGGAAATATCTTGACTGCCTCGGTGAGCCTGAGGTAGCTATCCATCTGCTCCACAAAGTTTTGGAGCTGAGTGCTCCATTAGGTCAGGGTTTCCAAAACATTTTCAAACCAGGACGCAAATAAAAAATTTCTTTTTATGCCCCTGGGGCCAAGACTCATGAAAACATATTACAACTCAGCAAAAGGGAGGCATGCATCATGCCCCATTTTAGGCTGTGGACTACGGTTAACAGTCCAAGCTCTAAATCATGGGTCTGAGTGTGTCCCAGGCTTCAAACCCAAGTTCAATATAATATAGTCTATCCACAATAAAACACATATCAGCCCGTCTATCTGCCTGTCTATCTGTCCATCGGCCTCTTCAAACAGGCTCGTGTGGAGCATTAGCTTCTGACCCAAAGGCCTGTGGACAGCCGCAGAATGCATGACTGCTCCTCCGCAGTATTTACAAGACTCCTCACCAGTCCTCAGCACACTCACCACCCTGATTTATGAAATAATTACAGTATCTGTTTCCCCACTGTGCCTCTGTCCAGAGAGTTTGAATTACAGGCAGCACGCCGTGAGGGAACTAAGATAAATTAATAGAGCCAACCATGGAGGGAGAGAGAGAGAAGGACACACACAGAGGGAGGTGAGAGAGAGAGAGAGATGGAAAAAGACGGGGAGAAAGGGACAAAAGGAGAGTGACAGGACAGTACAGTGGAAAGAGTAAGGAAACAATGTCATTAGGACGCTAGTGATTATGCTGGCCCTGGGCATCACTAATTCTCCAGATATTGAGGTTCCAGCATTTAAACTCTTTCCTACTTCCTGCCAGGCTAGTAAACACACATTCATCCCCTGACAGCCCCAGAGACTGCCTGTTGTAATTACCTGCTCCGCTCAGAGCCCATTATGAAAGGGAAACAAACTGTCATACACTCCATTTACTGTTCCTACCATCCCCAGGAATACAAGGGTGTTTTTTAATGCAACCTATAAATGCTGTTCAAACAGCTACATGGCCAAAAGATGTGGACACTGATACTCAGTGACAGTAATGCCCGCCACTAATCTGGGTATGTCAAACTGGAGGACTTTTTCTTGGCTCGGCAGTGTGAGGAACCTCTGAAACTGGCCTTTCACGGCTCTACACAGTCGGGACGGATTTAGAGGACAAATGCTTGATTCTGACCCGGGATGCTGTGGCGTGTGTGTTTGTGTGTGTGTGTGCTTGTCTGACAGACACTGTTCCACCCAGCAAACCTTACACTCATTATTTTGATCCACATGGCTGACAAACAACAACAGTTTGGCTTTATATCATTAATAAACAAATGTCAACAACGACCAAGCTACGCTCAAGCCATCTAGAATCCAGCATCACTATGATCCATCATCCTTTGTAAACAATGAACGGTGCCACAGTGGAAACATGTTGATCCCTATTGTAGTCTGATGGCATTGACCAGGGAAAAGTTTCATTTCTCAGTGGTAAATATGTATCATCTGGTGTCCTCTCCCTGAGATGAATTTCAACTGGGGGTTTTGCTGCCTTGTATTATGACAAAATGCTCAAACAAGCAATGGGTTATGAGCAATGCATTTTATGTTACAAGCAACAGCAACAGCAGCTTGTTTGGAGTAAACAGAAGAACTGGGTTGTTATCATGAGCAGCAAAAGCCACCATGATCGAACAAAGAAAAGAGCTGCACATATATTCAAACTTAGTCATCAGAAAATCCGAGACAAAAGACATTGTACTAGCCGAGTGTCGTAGTCAAGAACACCAAAACTGAGACCACCTCATGACCAAGATTTTGAGAGTTGCAAGTGAGGTTAACACCAAGACAAGAATGAATCAGAGCCGATTAAGATTATCATAGATTTTAAGAGGCAGATTAACTAGACTACAGAGCAATCACACCCAGACAGTCTAATGGGCTGTCATTATTCAATATCATTATTTTAAATCAGGAAACTGTTTGGACACAGTAAATGAAATGATCATAATGTATTGATTTTCTACTTGTATATACATACACATGTAAGTAAAACTGTGTACTTGTACTTGTGTATACCATCCACTCCCATATTCAGTGGACACAGCAACACTCATGGCTCCAGCACGCCCATGTTGTTATGATCTTGTGCACCATGCAGAATAAAATGGCCCTCAGACATGCATGGAAATGAAGATTTTGTATTATAAAATTTCCTGATTGAGTCTTGTAGTCACTCAAAATTTGGCTTTTAGGCAGAGACTTATCTTGAGCACTACAAACCGATACACAGTTTGATTGCCAAGTGAGCTCTGGAAAGTGTAATGCACAAACGCCGTTCTGCAGGCAAAGTGGCATTTTCTTTGTGAACACAAGTTTTTTTGTGCCCATTTCTTCTCAAGTGCATATTTTGGCACCTCCCCTTGGCCTTGACTGTGCCTAAGTGGAAGGGCCAGCACACCAGGGGGTGTCTCAGTAACAATCAAGCAGTTCAGAAAAATATTGGTGTCATGAATTACCAGGATTTGTATTTGTGTTGCTTACTTGACCAGAGCATGTCAAAACTTCACAGAGCAGTAGGTGCAAAGCTTTACTAGGGACCGTGTGTGTGAACATGGATCATATTCAAAAGCCCACCAACCCTTTCTGTGGATGACATCTTGGGCAGTGTGACTTTGATATATTTTCCTCAAGCAGAGAAAAAATGAAATATGGTCATAGTCAGTTTCTTAAACTACCCCTGTGGTTCAACTTCTGTTTGGATTATTAATGTCAATGAATCATTTCCAATGATTCTCCCTGAACCAGAACAATACGGTAACTGAATATATTATCTCCTTCCAAGCTAATGTCATTTAAGGTGCTGTATATTTCCCCATCAGCTCCTTCTTGGTAGACATGTTTGTGTTGAATCTGCTCCATACTCTTCTCTTACATCACCACAGTATCAGAGGTGATTTGATTGCCCATGATTGAAGCCAGGTCCGTCACACCTGCTAATAATGTATTCGTCCCCATTTCCAACTGTGCCACAGGTGCGCCGTAATTTCGTGGCCAGAGGTCATGAATTTACCAAAAATCAGTAGAAATGTGCATTCCTGCTACGTACCTTTGACTACAATTTGTGCCCTGAGCCACTGCTTCACAGAAATACAGCCCAATTCTTATTTC
The DNA here is from genome assembly GCF_902150065.1 of Myripristis murdjan. Classification (NCBI taxonomy): domain Eukaryota; kingdom Metazoa; phylum Chordata; class Actinopteri; order Holocentriformes; family Holocentridae; genus Myripristis; species Myripristis murdjan. Next base: position 22,699,660 of record NC_044003.1, read on the forward strand.
TCCCTGTAGGGAAGTTCTCTTCTTGTTTTCCCCTCTCCTCTGGGAGGTCAGACGTTCAGGTCGGCTACAGATCACTGCCTGCGGAGTTGGGAGAGATTATGTGTCTTAATCAAGGACATTTCCGCAGGGTCGATTTCTGCTGACACGAGCCTGAACCGAGGACCTGGAATCGAAGAGCGGGCTCCCCATTAACTAGCCCCCCCGCCGTCGTGCGGTAAAAAATAATCTTTCAAAAAAGTTATCCCATCTCCATGCAACAACAACAATAAACAAACAAACAATTAAGAAACACCCTGGTGTGGCGGTGTGATGTCAGCAGGCGTGGTCAGCGTGGTCCAGCTGCATCCTCCTCAGTCGGGCGTGAGCAACATCCTCGCTGCCTCATAAACAAATAATAAAATCCTCACATGGGCCATGTGTGGTGTGTGCATGTGTGTGTGTGTGTGTGTGTGTCTGCTTGTGTGCCTGCATGTGTATCTGCGTGTGCATGTGTCTGCATCTGAGGCAGCACTCATGTGAGAGATGAAAGGCCTGGCCAGCAATTTATCTACCAGCTGATAGTGACTATAGCTATGCACAAAGACACAGACACATACGTATAATTGCAAACATACACACAAACACGTACACACACTAACACGTCAGCAGAAAGCGTGTTGTTTCCTGCAGTAATTAGAGGGTTTGAATGAAAGACTGCCAGTGTATCAGCTGGTGTGTGGGTAGCAGATCCCTTGCCATAACCAATGTGCCTTCTATTCGTTTTTTTTTTTTTTTTTTTTTTTTTTTTTAATCTCCTATTTTTACAAAAGCCCTTCTAGGGACAGGTGTTGCAAATTAGCATCTGCTACAAACACTATATGACACTTGCATTGGATAGATGTTTTCAGTTTGTCTATGTACATTGTGTCAGTCCCAATCAAATAAAACATAAATGAAGAAATAAAGAAATAAATAATAGCATGAACTCAAGATCTTATAAATTTCCAGTGGATGAATGGATGGAAGAATGAAAGGATTTATGGATGGATGTGAAAAAGAATTCAAAAGGAAACCAATCTCCATCTTGTCCTCTATTCTCTGCTGCTCAGTTGTATCATACTAGTTAATATTCTGTTCTATAAACTTCAGTCGAAACCAAACTAGTACATTTGTCAGCTTTTTTCTAATGCCATTATGTGTGCCATTCTTTTGCGCCTGCTTCCCATCCGCGATCTGCTGTGAGCAGTCAATATCTTGGGACTTTATTTGGAGCCGCAATGACACGTGGCATTTTTGCAAGGACAAAAAAAAAAAAAAGTCCCTCAGTTCTGAATATATGGCGAAACCCTATAGTTGTGCATTCAAATCCAGCTGAAAATGGCTGTGTGAGCCCCCCACCCCCCCTCTCCTCTCTAACTCTCTACCAACTAGGCTATAATATGTTTGGACAGAGCAGGATGCCAGGCAGTGCCCGTTAAAGGCTCTAATGTGGCAGTGGTTTCATGGTGGTTGGCACAGATCAGCAGGAAGAGGGCAAAGAGAGGGATATAAAAAAAGAGAGAATGATGGAGGGAAAGAGAGGAAGGAGAAGGGTGGGTGGGGGGATTTAAGAGGGAGAAAAGGCGAGGGATCTGGGAGCGAGCAGGGGAAAAGAGCGAGCTAAAGAAAGCGGGCTATAGTTACACAGGCGCACCACAGGCATCAAACAGTGGTGGATATATGAATTCTCTGTCTCTCTCTCTCTTTCTCTCTTGCTTTTTCTCTCTCTGTGTCCTTAGTTCATCCCTCTCTTTGCTCCCTGGGATCCCTCTTTCTCTGTCCCTACGTCTCTCTCCCCCTCTCTCTCTCTGGGTCAGCGGCCCATTCACAGTGTGGTCCCGGGGCGATCAGAGTGGACCCTGCCCTCTCTCATTCTTTCACTCGCTTTCATCCCGTCTTTTCTTTTCTTTTCACCATGGAGAGGGGGGAATCAAAACAGTCATACTTCCCCTCAACTCATCTTTTATTAATCAGACCTCAGCAGTGTGTCAGGGGAAGAGTGACGCACAGGAGTCTGCGCGCACCGTGCCGCGCACCGATGTGTGAGCGCCGGCGCGGGTGCGCGAGCAGACACACAAATAAAGACCGGTCACGAACACGCGACTGACCGCTGACAAATGCCTTAGGGTGTTTCATATTTCCTCCGCTGCAAAACAGACCATCGCAAAAACACCAGAATCCTCGGTTTGCGCTTGAGTATGTGTCAAAGAGAGTGAGAGAGGGAGAATTAGAGCGACAGATGACTTGAGCGAGGCGCGTTCTTCATGCACTACACGACCTCCTCTGCTCTGTCATTCATAAAGCCTCTT